>NW_027495618.1:0-191725 GCF_021521415.1 Bidens hawaiensis | reverse complement strand
ATTAAACAAAATTTCATTGTTGATAGGATATATATGTTACCCCCAAAATAGTAAAAAGGGTAAAAGGGGGTGTGAGAAACTCACCTTTGAATTGGGATGACAAACTTGGAAATGAAACGAAAGCGCGTTATATGAAACCAAACGATCGAATCTCACGAGCTAAAATAATAAAAACACAAGAATTACTAACTAATTTTATGGAAAATAAAGGGTTGGTTTATAAGTATTTTATTACACATTTTTAAGTGTATTAATATTTAAGTTAACGGGTTTTTCATGAATTTTTATTATAATATTACTTATAAGTTGAATATTAGATTTTAAATCATATTTACAGAATTTATCACTGTCGGTTAGAATTTATATAGTTACAACGTTATTATATATATTATTTAAATAACTATTTAACAAGTTTTAATGAGTGATTTGGTTGTAAAAGTTTATTCTTGAACGGAAATTTGTTAACGGAAAATTGTTTATCTATAAAAATAATTTTTATTTATTTTTGTTTGATTATAAATATATATTTAACTTATTAAAATTGATAAACAAATGGTTTTTAAAAGAAATAAAAAGATTTGTTGTGACCCGGGTTCGAACCCGGGTCTCCATGCCCACACAACACATACACAACCACTGGACCATTTAGTATTGTTGTTAGGAGATGGAAACTGATAATTTATAAATAACAAACCTAACTTCATCTTCTTCATATAAACCCTAGATTTCTATTCTTCAAATCCATTACATGTTTGATAGATTTAGGTTAGGGGTTTTGTTAGACGGATCAAACTAATGAAAACCCACCTATCAATTACCTATAAAGATGCTGGAAAGAGGTTGAACAATGGGTTGGCCGGAACCGTGTTTATAAGAACGATTGATGATATTTGCGAGTTTGTGAGTGTGATTTTATATTTGTAACACGTTTAGGAAGAAACTAGGATGCTATTTATAGTTGTAATTTGCCCGTTGGATGTTTAATTCGAGTTATTACGATTTTAATAATATCCGGCGGTTTAGGTGATTAGTGGGTGTTAATGGGTTGTTAATGGTGTAGTTAATCACGTAATAATGTTTATAATTAGTGGAGACAACGTTTCGATGCATTAACGGATTGATTCGGATGTTAAAAGTGTGTTTTTAAGTGTCGCTGGAAGTTTTCATCGCCGGCTGGAGTTGGGATGCCGGAAAAACGTGGGAAGGAGGGTAGGGGAGGCTGGGTGGTGTATTATTATTATTATATTATATTTTAAATATAAATGTTACACTTTAAGCCTCTCAACTTCTTTAATATATACAAACTGTTTTTAAGCTTAATTAATCCTTAACCCTTAACTTTATAATTATGCATAATAGATTTAAACTTGTTATATTTTTAATATCCTTAGATTGTTTACGTTTTATATCCGTATAGATTTAAACTTTGATTATTTTATAGAATTTTATAGCTCGGAGATTCGTTAATTGAATTAAACAAATAGAAAAATGAACGAATAATAACTATAAATTATCGTAGTTAATATTAAATGATAAACGACAAATACGGATTTATTGAAACGACACAACGGGTCGGTTTAACGAATACAAATACGAATACAAATAAAAATTAACAAATGTCACAGAAGGCTTTGGTTTGGTAATCTCTAACTGATAATCGTTTGATAACCTCTCGTTGTTTTGCAATCAGAGTAAATTGTTGTTGCTTTATCACAATCAACTAAACAATTATTTTAGCCAATTAAAACTAGTTAATTGAATCAACATGAAATTCAAAACCTTGAAGAATCACTTTTCTCATAGTTGTTTAGAAAACTTAATTGAAGTTATTTGTTTTTTAATAATCAATCATTATAAATTAAAAACTAAAACCAACTACAAATTTCCCGTGGAGATGACTCAACCTTCATTTACTACATAATTACATATATTTTTATCGACCAAACTACAATGATTAGCACATCTAGTTCACCAGACCAGGAAAGATATTCAAAACATATAATTTTCAATAGTCACTTTTAAAAATATGCTTCACATCACTTTATCATGTCTCTTAATTAAGAGAAATTGGAAATAAATAATCTCAGCTTTTGTGAATTGCCCGATAGTAATCTTACATTTAAAAATCATTACCAACGGTTCAACATTTCCACTATTTTTGTCTCAATGGTCATCCGTTAAAAAACATTAAACGTCGTTAAGTTTTTTACGAGTTTCAAACCGATATGTTAGTGTTTTTGATAGGAAGAAGAATATGAGTCAACTGATGTAAAACTTATCTCGAAAGTGCGATCTAAACGACGAAACAATGTTTCAATTCATGTGTTTGAATTTCCAATTAACAAAAATTTATCCATTTGAATCACCGTTTCAATATAAGTTTTACATCAATCGACTTGTATCCTTCTTCGATCAAAAGCCCCATAACATCGGTTTGAAACTCGGAAAAAAAACTTCGGCGTTAAATGTTTTTTAACGGAGGATCATTGGGACAAAAATAGTTGAGAGTTTTGATTGTTGTTGGTAGTGATTTTTAAATGTGGATTATCATCGTCCAATACTCAAAAAGTGGATTAGTTATTTCTAATTTGTCGTTAATTAAATACTAATCACTCTAAGAAAGTCCCTAGAAACATGGAAAATCATCTTACTAGGAAAACAAAGTTCAACAGTCCATAATCGAATGTTTTCTTTTTGTTTGTCTGAGGCGATCCATTGACACCGGATGCCTCATTAATTACTTAACACAATAAAGTGTGACGCTCGTGTGTTAGGGCTGTTCACGAACCAAACGTGGGCATGCTCATACTTGGTTTGGTTTGAAAGCGAGCCGAACCGAGTGGATTGAATTTAAAGAAACGAGCGATATCTTTATGCTTGAACTTGGTTTGGTTTTGAAACCGAGCGGCTTGGTTCGGTTTGGTTTTGCTTTGATTTTGTATAAAGTTTCCAATTTTAAATTTCTAAACCTTCAAAATATCATTAGTTCAAGACTTTCAACTTTATATTGTCTAAACTTTCACCTTTAAAATGTATAAAACTCAAAGTTAACAACAAAACATATAAAATGAGCGGCTATGGTTTAAATATGAACTTTGAATTCGACACAAAAGAGGGAAATGTTAACAACTTAAAAAAATAGTATACTTTTATATATATACATAAAGTTTATATATAAAACTAATAAATAAAAAATAATTCGAGCAAAATGAACCGAACCAAACCGAGTGACGCTTTGTTCGTGCTTGGATTGTTTTTAAACCGAATCGATCCGAACGGCTCACTTCCAAACCGAGCCGAAATCAAACGAGCATTTTTCGAGCAATTTTCGAGCGAACGACGAACGAGAGGCGAGCAGTTTGAACAGCCCTAGTGTTATTCCATAAGTAGAGCCCTACACCTACGAGTGCGATAGCGACTAAAATCTTCGCTTTTTACTAAAACCCTTAGCTTTATGGTGGTCTTGAAAATTTATGCATAAAATTCTCATTTGTCTGAAGTTCTAAATATCACATATGCAGATTTAATGTAATATATCTATAGAAAATAGAAATAGAACATAACTTGACATATAAAGTTGTTATATATACATCATGTCGACACACCTCACATACACATATACATATCGCATATACGTATACACACATTATGATATATGTATGTATGTTATTTGTATGTGTGCGTGATATGATATATTTATGTTAAGTTGTTACTTAATTTTACTTTGTGTTTGTTTATGTATGATGATTGTGTTTATTAGTTCTAATATGACATATGTTAATATAGACTAATCCCAGTAAAAAACATTTTTTTTAATATTTGATTACTAAGAAAATTGTTAAAAATGAATATACTATTAGCCGATATATTTGCATGCATTATTAGGTTAACCGTACTTATAATATCATTATGATCTAGCTAGTGGTGTATAGTAATTTTGCTTGATGTTGTCTTCTAGAAATTATGTCTATATGTTGTTTTATGATGTTATATCTAGTATTTGTTGTTGTCTTTCATTAATGCGTGGGACATTTATTGAGAATAGTTTTTGTAGATCGATTTAGATAGTGGTCTAATAGTATATCGTTTGCCCGCATAAATAGAGTAGTGTGTTAAAATCCATTGAGTACTGGTACTATAACGAACATAAACGATACCAACTGAATTAGTATTAACTCACCGCCTCATAAAGAAGAAATTCACCACAACACGCACATGAAATCATTAGTTATAATAATTAAAATAATATCTCAGTGAGATAGCATGTAGTCGAACGTAAGGACCGTTTCATGTTATTTAAATACTAGACTATTAACATATATTATTGCATAAAGTTATATACCAATACATCTTATATGTTTTTAATTATAAATAAAACTTTTTTAATGATAATATTTAAAACATTATTATTTTTTTCTTTCATAAATAAAATGAATGATGGGTGATGGCATGAGAGACCAAGTAGCACAAAGACAGTTTTTTCTACACATAGTTTCTCATACCAAAATCCAATAAAGATATGGGTTTTGGGTACCAAAGCAAGATCTTTCTTCTTCTTGTTCTTCGCCTCGTTCATGTGCAGCTTTTGGTGGTTCAACTTTGGCTGAAACAGAAGTAGTGTCATTATCAACATTTAGCAAGAGTAGTAGTAATATTAGTGTAAGTGATTCCTTGAGGGGAACAAGAGTTGTAAGGGGATCAAGAGCAAGACCAAGGCCAAAACCAAGACCAAGAGTAAGAGGGTTGCTAGGGTGTGATTTGTACAAAGGAAGATGGGTTCAAGACACTTCATATCCACTTTATGTAGCTTCAACATGTCCCTTCATTGATTCTGAATTTGATTGCCTTAAACATGGTCGCTCAGACACTCAGTATCTTAAGTATGCTTGGAAACCAGATACTTGTGACCTCCCAAGGTACTCTCTCTCTCTCTAGTTTTGGCAATGAACAAGAAAGATATAATATTAATATAATATAATCAATACTTGATCAAACATGTAACTTTAGAAAAGAAAGAACATAGATAAGACTACACCCACGTGTGTTTGGTCAAGTGTCAAAAAACTTTTGTAACCTCTGAAAAAACCAAACTAATGAGCCCATGGTCCCTTGATCTCATATTACTAATATGTTCTCTTATGTTGATTGACACAAGAGGTAATTAGGCCTCGAGCCTAGAGTTCATGACATCTAGACTCGTGGACCCGAGTTTTCGGCTCTAAACTGGAATTGATTTACACAAGTTAGGCTTAGGGGTGTGGGGCTTCAACGGGGGCGCTAGAGCCCCTCCGCTCGCGCCCCCAGGCGCTAACACCACACCACCGGGCGCTAACGGGGGCGCTAACGCGAAAAACAATGCAGGCGTGAGCTGGTTAGCGGGAGAAGAGAGAGAGGAGCACACCTTTTGAGGTATTTTGGACCGTTGGGAGCCGAAAAAAACAAAAAAAAATATATATTTTCTATATAGGTTTACGGAAAAGAGCCGTTGAGCTCATATTAAATTAAAAAAAAATATTTTCTTAAACTATAAATATATACCTTTATAAAATATACTTTATTTCACAATTATACACCTTTCCTCCTAAAATCCTCTTAAAACTAACACAAAAAAAATGTCGTTATTTGAATATATTTATAAAAAAATAAAAAAAAAAAATTTCGCTGGAGCCCCTCCACACCAGGGGCCAGGGCTCCAACGGGGGCTCCAAGAACCCCCTTATCTAGTTTCTCTCTCTGCCACACGTCATAATATTATTGATTTGAGCCCCCACTAAAGCCCCCATTAAAGCCCCCACGCCCCTCAGCCTTATACATATTTATTGAGCATTAAAAGCAAAGGAATTATAAGAAGTGACACTTTTGCAATAAATACAATTCCTCTTTATGTTCTCTTAGTTCTGAAGACAAAATTATTGCACCTTCCAATCAAATAATTTCTATAGATTTCACATAATTTATTGATTTTTCAATAACTTATATGTTACTTCTACTTTTCTAAAACCTAGTATAAATCCTTTTTACATGTTATTTTCATATTTTCAACTAATGACACCAGTAAAATATATATGGGTGTGTGACTGTTGGATCGCCGCTCAGCCGAAAGAAAACATAGGCGCATAAAAAAATATGACATTTTCATAAATTCTTTACATTTTTTTTATCAGCCAAAGATAAAATACATAACCACAAACCTCAGCTAAAAAAAACTTAGCCAAGGTAACAAAGTTAACAAGAAGTTGATTTTTTAACCACTCGGTCCAACTAATTTTAAATTTAACGTCTCTTCTTGAAATGCTTTAAAAATTTCTTTTATATACTTTAGTTAAATGATGATGGACGGATGCAGGTTTAATGGGGTGGATTTGTTAAACAAATGGAAAGTGAAAAATGTTATGTTTGTGGGTGACTCACTGAGTCTGAATCAGTGGGAATCGTTGGCTTGTTTGCTTCATGCGTCGGTGCCTGATTCCAAAACCACTTTACTGCATAGAGACATTCTTACTTCCCTTGCTTTTCAGGTTCGTTTTCTTTTATTTATTCTTTTTAGGGAATTTTATCTGCTTTATTTATTTATTTTTTTTACTTTTTGTCTCATGCATTAATAGTAAATAATTAAATATACCCTGTCTATCCAATTATTAAGGTGATTGTTTAATAATACTTTATGATAATGTGACCTGTAAAAGGTTATTAAGTTTTTAAAGTGTATAATAATAAAAATTATTATCGTGTTTTTTTATATTAAACAAGTTGTACCAAATCAACCACTAACCAGACCCCACGGCTCCGACGGGCCCAAAAGCCCCACCGTCGGTAACAAAAGGCGTAAGAAGTTGGAGGAGTGGTCCGTGGTTGTTCCGGCAGGTCAACTATATAGACAAACTTTAAATTGTTTGTATTTGAGTCATTTGACAAGTCTCTTTCTTGTCATCCTCATAAAACCTTTAACAATGGGTGTATTAAACTTAATATTGAAGTAATTTTTGTACGAATTATATGTAATTTATAATTAGTTAATTATTAAATGATTTTAATGAGGCTGACTTAGGTGGTCAGTGTCTTAACTAACCTCTTTCATAAGGTTTTATTCTTGACTCTTGAGAGTTCATGGGTTTGATTCTCACAAATGTATGTTACTTAGTGGGAGAACACCATTGAAAGAGGATTCGACTTTGGAGAAGGAGCGCGCAATTACGCGGTGTTTCCGAGTTTATTTATGAAAAGAAAAGCAAGGAAATGAAAGTTTTCTTTTTTTTTCTTATCTTTTGGCATCTCCTCCTTCTATTCAGTTTTCTTTATTTCCAAATATTTCTGATTTAGAAAGATAAAAATTCTCTTAATTACTCATCATTTTCTCTCTACTCCCCTTATTTTCTTTCTTTAATGAAACTCGGGAACAACTCTTTTATTTTTTCCTTTTTTTTCATCATTAAATGAAACTCAGGAACACAAAATTAATGTATAAGTTCCAATTTGGGACATGCCAGCCAGACTAACTCCATTTCAAGAAATAATAATAATAAATAGCCGTCTTAACATATTTGGAGAATTTAAATGCATGATGTTCTAAATTACGACCTTTAGAAATATATAATTTCTTACTAACTTAGTTTCTTGTTAGTCATTTTTTTTTAATTTTTTATAAAATATTTACTCTATTTTATCTATGCCTGTATCCATCTTAAATAAAAGTTAATTAAGTAGTTTATATCAGAAAACTAATTTGAAGTAATTCTTCGATAATAGGTCTTTTTAATTATAGGATTAAAAAAATATGATGTTTTTTTACTTTCTCTATAAATTATTCACTTGGATATAATCTATTTTGTATTTTCTTTCAACAAGTGATTAAAAATATTTATATATAGTAGAAACTAAAAAGTAACTCCTGTGATGGAAGTCTATTAAGTTATTATTTGTTTTAACAGAATAAGCTGATTTACTATGTAAAATAAAAACGTGATTTATTATAGTAGATCGGCAATTGTTTAAGAAGAAAACAAAACAAAATATCCGAATGGTAACTAATTTATGAATCATGGTATTTTTATATTTTTTAAACTAGGTTTTTCTGTATTAAATAATGTAATAATAATATCTATCCAATCATAGCACCAAGGTGTTTGCAAAATGTGAATGAACAGCCTCACCCCGTGAATCACAGGTTTCCATAACGTGAGATGTAGCCAGATAATATGAGCCTAAAGTTTCACGAGCATATTCCCAATGTGGAAAGTGATAAGATAGTGCGACAAAAAGTGATTCCGTTCATAGTGATGTGTCAACGAGAGGTGTAGTTTTGGAGTTTAGTAATGAGGAACATCACATGTGACCAACCTCAAAACAATGTCAAAACTACTTGCAAACACTAAACAAACATACAAATTAATACCCTCAAAAACATAAATGTTGTAAAGTATTTGTAACACATTGTTATTTATTTAATAAAGGGCAGGTACCTTAACTATGCCATGCTAAAATGGGATCCATCAAATAGTAGTGGGCAAAATAACTGGTTCCGGACCAGACCCGGGGTACTTGACCTGTAACCAGACCTGGTCCTATCCGACCCACGGGTACTGAAGAGGTAGGTCCCAGCAGAGCCCAGTTGGACCCGCAAGACTCACCTTGAAGAGGGACGTCTGCGCAGAAACCAACTGGATCCGCAGGACCCACCATGCTCAGAGACGTGACGTCCTTACGCGCAGTACGCAAGCTGTTCCCGCAGGAAATGCCTCCCAATGGTGAAGGACTCCGCCTGTTCCCGCAGCTTCGGATACAAGCCATCAGGGAAGGCCACCCGCGCAGCAAGGCTACACGCACAAGGCACTTAGCTCTCAATCACTCAGTGTCACCTGAAGGAATGAGCAAAGCCGGGAACAATCCCGCACAAGGGCGGGAGGGGGAATACTCCCGCCCAAATAAGCCAGTCCGTACGATACAGGAAGATCTTCTGTACTGTACCTGACGAGGTATGGGCAAAAGATCTGACTAAAGATACGACAGCTTATTGACAACAGTATGGCGAGCAGCATGCTCCTGTACTGAATGTCACTATTAGCCGCTGCCTACTCATCAACTACTGCCATACCACGTGCGTAGCCGGCAGTTGGTGGAAAAGGAATAGTACACAGCAGGCCTGGTCACTATCAGCCGCTGCCTACCCACCAACTACCAGCAGGGCACGTGCGTATGCCACTGTTGGTGGAACAGGAATACTGTTGCAGCCGGCCACACCTCCTTGGAAACCTACCTTCGGCTATAAATACCACAAATGGTATGATCATCTTATCTTAACATATCTTATCATATTATACCTGATATCTGCTCTAGCAATCTCTTAATATACATTTATATTTAAAGAGCAATCTAGTCTGATTCTCACGCCGGAGGGTGGTCACAAGGAGGAACCCCCCCCCCCCCCCTTCTCAGTGACAAGCTCACGGTGTCTGTTTTGCAGGTTATCAGAAGAACCATCTTCTCCGGGTCTAACCCCTCGTGGGAAACATCTATCTAACCCCCAGGTTACCCGTAATCTGCCCGGGGTCCGGTTAGTGTTTCTTCATTGGCGCCATCCGTGCATAAAAGCTAGAACTTCATTTTTCTCCAGTTTTTTCAAACTTCTGGAAAGATGGTTAAAGAAACTCCGGTAACCACAACCCCAGCTACTGGGGGGAATACCGGCTACACAGTTTTTACAAACACTACCCCGGTTACCCAAGCCGGGGCAAGTGAAGTAAATTTTACGAACACTACCCCAGCTACCCAAGCTGGGGCAAGTGCAGTAAATAATCGCTCACTGGGATTCACCGATACCCAGTTAGAGAAACGAACAAGACTCCCCCGCCAAACACTCGATGAAGTTAAGGCATGGGCGGAGGCACGTCAGAAGGAATTCCAAGCTGAGTTGGACGAACGCTTGCGTTCCGTCCAACAAGCTGACGAATTCGAAGAATACTGGGACGATGACTCGGAGGAGTCCGACTCCGACGCGAACCCTCGCCTTAGGGCAAAAGGGAAGCGTAAGGAAACGGACTCCCAACCGAGAAGGCATTTTGGAGAAGCCTTCAAACCAAAAAACACAGGTGGAAGTCCACGTGACTTCTCCAAAACATTCAGACCAAACGTTGCAAATGCGGGAACGTCCAAATTTGCAAGGGACATTGCAGAAGCAATTGCCCCAAAAAGTGCCAAACAAATGTCCAGCATAGGCACATATGATGGTATATCCGACCCAGATGATCATTTGAACAGATTCATAGCGGGGGCAACCGTCAGTAGTTGGACGGAACCTACGTGGTGTTACATGTTCCAAATGACGCTGGTCGGGGCTGCTAGAGCGTGGTTCGATCGTCTACCGGTCAACCACATCTACGACTGGGCATACTTCCAACAGAAGTTTAGCCAACACTTCAGCCAGCAAAGAAAGTATACCGAGGAGCAATGGACAATCCTCAAGTGCATTCGAGAAAAAGATGAATCTTTGCTAGACTTCATCACTCGCTTCAATTCGAAGACGCTAAGTCTGGGTAACATTAGCGAAGATCTTGTTCGCGCTGCCTTTATCCAGGGCGCGAACGACCCAGAGCTCATCCGCACCTTGACGGGTAAAGATGGCATGCCATCCACATGGGATGCCATCATGACTGCAGCTAAACGCTTTGCGGAAACGGAGAAGCAACTGGGTAGAGATCTCCCTCAGAGCACAAACCTCTACACCCAGAAAACAAGAGAAGACAACGTCCTTACCGCCCGATTAAACAAAAAGCGGAAGCTAGGCATTTGGCAGTCAAGGGTAAACTTTGACACCTCATCCGGCTTGCAACATCGGTTAGGCGGAAGGGGTAACGTACAGTCGAACCAGAACTCCAGATGGACGCCGCTCACCAAAAGCGTCACCGAGATATTCGCCACTGAGGAGCTCCCATGGCCAAAGCCTCAAATAATCCGACATCGTCACAATGCTGATCGGAGCAAATACTGTGACTTTCACAGGACAAAAGGCCACAACACCGAAGAATGCATAGACGTAAAGGACATGGTCGAAGCATTTGTCAGAGATGGGACGCTCGCGCACCTCGTGGCGCAATGAACGCTGAGCAGGCTGATGCGTGTAGAACCCCAGCTGGGGAAAACACGAATAAAATTCCAGCTTCAATGTGGAGACTACATGCTGCGTAAAGAACGAGATCCCGAACCAGGTGCGTATCGGCTCGATGGCACTCCCATCCCAACATGGAAGGGAGCTCAATTACACAGTTTGCATGTAAATCAATTCCAAATTTGTAAAGAAAAGGCTAAGAGCCACTTCTAATGGAAATGATTCTCCTTAAAACATCGACGCTGATGATTTTACATTTATACTTTATGAACTATCAACACTGATGCCGGTTTTCACCGCATACATAAGTGTGAAAGTCGTTGCATGGGGAAGGCGGCAAAACCCGCATAAACCCAAAAAACGACAAACCTTCACGCAGGTCAGTTGAAGGGGAAAAGTTCAGATCCTACTAAATGAAAGTGCCGGTCTATCCGCATGAATCATGAGAGGAAACTGAACACTAACCCATTAACAACCGCGCGTCGAATGGTTAATTTATTTAACACGGATATGCCGGTTTTCACCGCATAAACACGTGGAAAGTCGTTGAGTGGGGAAGGCGGCAAAACCCGCATAAACCCAAAAAACGGCAAACCTTCACGCAGGTCAGTTGAAGGGGAAAAGTTCAGTTATCCCATTAAATGAAAGTGCCGGTCTATCCGCATGAATCATGAGAGGAAACTGAACACTAACCTATTAACAACCGCGCGTCCAACGGTTATTCAAAACAGAGAATTTCTAACAAAAGGATGAGGAAAACCTACACGCAGGTCGGATATAGGTTAAAGTTTAGCCATCCTACTAAGTGCAAGTGACGGTCCTACCCGCACAATCACGAAAGAGGAAGCAAAACTTCAACCTATTATCTACCACGTTCAAATGTTAACTTATCCTAAACACTTAGAAATTTCAAAAAAGGATGAGGAAAACCTACACGCAGGTCAGATATAGGTAAAGTTTAGCCATCCTACTAAGTGCAAGTGACGGTCCTACCCGCACAATCATGAAAGAGGAAGCAAAACTTCACACCTATTATCTACCACGTTCAAAGGTTAACTTATCCTCAGAAAAGGATGAGGAAAACCTACACGCAGGTCAGATATAGGTAAAGTTTAGCCATCCTACTAAGTGCAAGTGACGGTCCTACCCGCACAATCACGAAAGAGGAAGCAAAACTTCACACCTATTATCTACCACGTTCAAAGGTTAACTTATCCTCAGAAAAGGATGAGGAAAACCTACACGCAGGTCAGACGTAGGTAAAGTTTAGCCATCCTACTAAGTGCAAGTGACGGTCCTACCCGCACAATCACGAAAGAGGAAGCAAAACTTCACACCTATTATCTACCACGTTCAAAGGTTAACTTATCCTCAGAAAAGATGAGGAAAACCTACACGCAAGTCAGACGTAGGTAAAGTTTAGCCATCCTACTAAGTGCAAGTGACGGTCCTACCCGCACAATCACGAAAGAGGAAGCAAAACTTCAACCTATTATCTACCACGTTCAAAGGTTAACTTATTCTACACTTGGAAAATTGCTAATTTAAACTAAAGTATGCAAGTCATATAACGTTTATAAAGCAAGGAATCCAGAGAAAGTAGCGGTCTTACCCGCACAAAGATTTATATTTCATAAATATTCATTACAAGAATGGCCGGGTAACTACCCGCCTACAAGAAAATAAATCTATACAAGCTAAATCTATCCTAGCAGTGGGAAGGGATCTTCAGGATCAGGCTTCAGGGCCACTTCCACTTGGACCAGCACCATCAGTAGATCGTGGCAGTTCAAGGAAAGCTTTAAGGATAGCTAACCCATCATCAGCAGCAGCAACTTGATTCACCTTCTCTACCACCGGATGCGGGAAGGCGGCGTACTGATTCACTGCTTGGTCGTAAACAGCTTCAGTATCAACATTGTACAAAGGGAAGTTGGAAGGCGGGATGCCTTTCTCAACGAACCCTAGACCAAGCAGGAAGCCGACCTTTTCCCCATCCTCGTGAGAAGCGTTGAGGGCTGCGCTCATAGCATCATCATAAGAGGTCTCTGAGAAGACCCGATGCACAACCTACAAGAAAATATACAAGTATCAGAACCTTTTCTATTTACAAAGAAAAGCGTAAAGAAATGAAAAGCATACCTGAGACAACGCTTCTCGAAGAAGCCATTCCTTGGCAACCAGAGCTTCTTGGAGGGCAGCTTGAGCTTCGTTACGGGCGCGTTCGGCTTCACTCTTGTTGAGGTTGGCAAGCAACACTTCTTTAGCCGCAGCCTCTTCGACGCCCTTTAGCTTCCGCTCAGTATGGTCAAGCACCCCCCTCTGGTCCAAGATCTCCTGGAGCTTTTTGGCGTCTTCCATCGCCAAGGCATCATGAGCCTGCTGGAGAGCCTCTAATTTGGCTTTAAGCTCTTCATTCTCCACGCGTAGAGGCTCAGCAACAGTTTCAGCCTTGGTGGCCCTCTCGGTTGCGTTCCTTGCAGTTTCCTTAGCCAGCCGAAGCTGTTCATTAACAGCTTGGGCAGCCTTGGAACGGGCCTCAAGTCGAGCCTGAACTTTAACCTCGAGGGCCTTGAAGGCCTTCTCCTTTTCCGCAGCCACTGCGGAAAGCCTTTGGTTCTCCTCCCGGACAGCCCGCGCCTGAGCCACTTCTTTAAGGCGAGCTGCTTTTAACTTGTCGTTTTCACGACAAAGCAGCTCGACGCGCGGCTGCATCCGGGCCAGGAGAACCCGAAGCTCATTGGTTAGCCTACCCTCCTGGTAGCTAGCCATGGCTTCCCCCACGCACCACTGGGAGCAGCGTGACGAGCCCATTCCACGCACTCCACAGGGGTACGAAGGGTTGTTCCTCGGCGAATGTTCCATCGTGGAACATACACTTCATTGGAATCCGACACTGCAAAAAACACAAAGCAGTTAGGAAAATATGATAAAGAAAAAATATATATAAAATGGGCCAAAAGAACCCTACGCACCTGTAGGGTCAATAACAGGCCGATAGCCGCCGAACCCATCACCTGAACCCAAGGGAAATCCATCCAAGAGGTCAGGCAGATGGGAAGGTGGCAGAGATTGGCGAGAAGCCCCATGCGTACCTGATGGATCGGCCGTCGTTGCCGATGACGGGGGCATGGTAGCAGCCGCCGCGGTTGCCGCCGCGGAATCCGCAGCAAAAGTAACCGCCGGCTCGGTGAAAGATGCAGTAAAAATTGCACTCACAGCCGGCGGTGACGTCATCACAGCTGGAACAGTCGGCTCAAAGGAGTGAGCAACTGAACCAGCGGAAGCAGGCGCAGGCGCCTGGGTCGTCGCCTCAGGTAGGCTGACCGGGCCTACCGTCATTGGCGGGGAGATATTCCTCTGCGCTCCACCCTGGAATGCGTCAACATCCACGCCTGCGTAAAGAAGATAAGTGTTAATGATATTAAGCTATGAAGTTAAAGAAAGGAAGTTTGTACTTACGGGTTTTCTTGAGCCTGAAAGTGCGGACGGGCGGGGATGAACCCGATGGAGCCGGCCTCTTCACGCCGGTCACCGTTGTCATCCTGGGCTCTTCGGTGACAGTTGTCACAGCCTCCGGAATGGTGATCTTATCACCACCGGGATTCCCCGCCACCTCTTCGCTCTCGGTCTCCGAATCAGACCGAGGCACCGGATCGGCAGTGGAGGCCACCTTCTCCTTCCCCTTTCCGCCGACAGCCTTTTTCTTCCGCACCAACGGAGGACCATCTGCGGATTCCTCATCAGAACATACGATTAGAGGAATTCCAGCAGAGGTTTCAACATTGAGGGGTCGAGGATCGAATAGCGCCTTACCTGGCCGCCTGGCGCTAAGGATCTCGTGGCCTAGCGGATAGACCTCCACGAACCGATCCGCCGTTTGTTCTAGGATGGGCAACTCGTTCTCGTCTAGAGCGCGAGTACCCATCCGAGCGGGACCATCAGCCTCCCGCGGGTTCAGGAGCGACTGCAAGTCGTTCCCCTCTGAAATAAACAGGAAAGTTAGAAGAAATTCTAAATTAACAAAAGGAAACAGAGCATACCGTAAGGAACAGAGTTCGAACCGTATTCAAGGACGATTGGGATCTTTTGCGCATCGGCAGCCTTCCACACCCGGCTCATCCCCAGCATCACCATCCCGGACTCCGCAAACCGGTAAACCGGAGATTGGACTCGGGATATCTTCGCAAACCATTCCGCCTCCTGGTAGTTGGAGGCGTGAAGGCTGGGAAGTGCTTGCCCATTCTTGAATTTCATGGCAAGGGGGATGGCGCGAGCGGAGATGTAGAAGAACTCCCGCTTCCACGAGCGAAGACTACGCTCGGTCGCGCAAATCTTCAAACCCTTAATCCGGGTTATCAGAGTATACCACCCCTGGATGCACCTCCAAGAGTAGAAGGTCATCAGGCGGTCAACATAGGGCTCAATGCCCAGAATCCGGCACACCCACTCGAAGTGGCGAACCTTGGCAATCGCCATCGGGTGCACCTCGGTCAGGTGCACACCGTGCCTCTCAAGGACACGGAAAACAAACTTTGTCAATGGGAACCTAAGATTCCCATAAACAAAGAATGCAGAATAAACCCCGATCTTGCCTCTGGGGGCATCATACACCGTCTGGTGGGGTTCAGGAAACTCAGGCTCGAGAGACTCGAGCATGAACTTCCTGACGATGTACTGATACAGATCGCCAGGCAGAGCACACTGGCACTTGCCAGCAGTACTCTTGTCATCGGCTGTAGATTCGAGATCACGAGACGACATCTTGCAAAAAGAAAGAAGAAAACGATTTCAAGAGAATGCTCGACTGAAAGATGAGTATTCGCCGGAAATCGTTCTTAAGATGAAGAGAAGAGTGAAAGTGTGGATTACAAAGAACCCTCTCCCCCTTTATATACTAATCGCAATTAATGCGATGAATTTAATGCGGAGGAGAGAGAAATCGAAGGTGCAATGAAACTATGACACGTGGCAAAGAGCAAGCTGGCAACAGCTGTTGACAGGACGCATACCATTAATTTCGCGGCCACGCGCCAGAAAAATCGCGCCCACGCGCCTGAAAAAGCGTCTGGAATGACCATGTACTGTCACGTCACCATAACTTCCTGCACGTCCTGACACAGTCAGAAGAAACCGTCGCACGACGTTTCAGAGGTTTGGACTGTTCTTATCCTTTCACCAACTCTTCGAATTTCAAAAAAATTCAAAAAGATTTAAAAGTAAGCGGGAAAATACCCCTTACCTTGGCAACCAAGTAACCGTAAGACGGATGCGGGTACAGTGTTAAGGCAAAACCCTTCACATACCTAGCACCCGCAGGGAATTGAAGCCAAGAATAACTTGGCAACCAAGTAACCGTAAGACGGATGCGGGTACAGTGTTAAGGCAAAACCCTTCACATACCTAGCACCCGCAGGGAATTGAAGCCAAGAATAACTTGGCAACCAAGTAACCGTAAGACGGATGCGGGTACAGTGTTAAGGCAAAACCCTTCACATACCTAGCACCCGTAGGGAATTGAAGCCAATAATAACTTGGCAACCAAGTAACCGTAAGACGGATGCGGGTACAGTGTTAAGGCAAAACCCTTCACATACCTAGCACCCGCAGGGAATTGAAGCCAAGAATAACTTGGCAACCAAGTAACCATAAGACGGATGCGGGTACAGTGTTAAGGCAAAACCCTTCACATACCTAGCACCCGCAGGGAATTGAAGCCAAGAATACCCCGGCAACAAAGTAACTATAAGACGGGTGCGGGTACAGTGTTAAGGCAAAACCCTTCACATACCCAGCACCCGCAGGGAATTGACGCCAGGGGTACCTTGGAAGTAAAGTAACCGTAAGACGAGCGCGGGTACAGTGTTAAGGCAAAACCCTTCACATACCCAGCACCCGCAGGGAATTGACGCCAGGGGTACCTTGGAAGTAAAGTAACCGTAAGACGAGCGCGGGTACAGTGTTAAGGCAAAACCCTTCACATACCTAGCGCTCCGCAGGGAATTGAAACCAAGAAGGATCTTCTGGGCAATGCTTGCGGAAACGGAAATAACATCCCCCCATAGCGGGAACGTCGAGTTCTACATTGTTTGAGGCTCCAGGATGGAATTTGTGGTTTTAACATAATTGATCACTATGTTCAAAACTACCAAAACCTCAGGGAGAATCCACACAAGTGGGACTCAACGCTCCTGACTTGCGAGGAGGTTACAGCCTACCCGCATCATACCCAAAGATCAAGCAGGAAACTCGGGAATTTCTGCAAGTGACAAGGACTTCCGCGGGAAGAATCCCCATTGAAAACCTTAAAAAACCCTTTTCAAAACCCTTTGCTTAAGTCCAAAAGTTCACCTCACTTTATTAAACACGCATGAGAAGAACATTGGAGTGGGGGGACTTGAAGAGGTAGGTCCCAGCAGAGCCCAGTTGGACCCGCAAGACTCACCTTGAAGAGGGACGTCTGCGCAGAAACCAACTGGATCCGCAGGACCCACCATGCTCAGAGACGTGACGTCCTTACGCGCAGTACGCAAGCTGTTCCCGCAGGAAATGCCTCCCAATGGTGAAGGACTCCGCCTGTTCCCGCAGCTTCGGATACAAGCCATCAGGGAAGGCCACCCGCGCAGCAAGGCTACACGCACAAGGCACTTAGCTCTCAATCACTCAGTGTCACCTGAAGGAATGAGCAAAGTCGGGAACAATCCCGCACAAGGGCGGGAGGGGGAATACTCCCGCCCAAATAAGCCAGTCCGTACGATACAGGAAGATCTTCTGTACTGTACCTGACGAGGTATGGGTAAAAGATCTGACTAAAGATACGACAGCTTATTGACAACAGTATGGCGAGCAGCATGCTCCTGTACTGTATGTCACTATTAGCCGCTGCCTACTCACCAACTACTGCCATACCACGTGCGTAGCCGGCAGTTGGTGGAAAAGGAATAGTACACAGCAGGCCTGGTCACTATCAGCCGCTGCCTACCCACCAACTACCAGCAGGGCACGTGCGTAGGCCACTGTTGGTGGAACAGGAATACTGTTGCAGCCGTCCACACCTCCTTGGAAACCTACCTTCGGCTATAAATACCACAAATGGTATGATCATCTTATCTTAACATATCTTATCATATTATACCTGATATCTGCTCTAACAATCTCTTAATATACATTTATATTTAAAGAGCAATCTAGTCTGATTCTCACGCCGGAGGGTGGTCACAAGGAGGAACCCCCCCTTCTCAGTGACAAGCTCACGGTGTCTGTTTTGCAGGTTATCAGAAGAACCATCTTCTCCGGGTCTAACCCCTCGTGGGAAACATCTATCTAACCCCCAGGTTACCCGTAATCTGCCCGGGGTCCGGTTAGTGTTTCTTCAGGTACCAACCATGTTTCGGTTCCTTTGAATAATCGTACCCGGACTCGCCAAAACCAGTTTCATCTCTACCCGGACTCAACCCAACCAAAACCAGATAAAAACCCGGCAAACCCGGTCAAAACCCAACCATACTTGAAACTAGTTTCAACCCGACCTGGTTCTTGACTTTTGTTGACCATACCCGGAACCCAGTTCCAATTCCTGAAAATGCCCGATATGTGCACCTCTAGGCAGAAATATTTAGGGTTCAAGTCTTATTTAGTCGTATGAGCTTAAGGTTAGGATCTGCACTGACATGAATCAAACACAAACACAAAAAGCAATAAACAAACATGAGGATTTAAAACGTTTGGTTTAGACTAACCAACTTCCACGGGTAGCAACTATATATTATTTATTAAGTGCCAAGTGACAACAATTACAAGTACATAACGTGAAATATATATAGACTAAACTAAAGTTTGTAATTTACTAAACAAGAAATCTCAAACAGGTTGAGGATAGGACACAACGCCCCACACCCGTCTCCTCATTTTTTGATTTCAAGTAATACCCATGCTATGCAAAGGCCTATGAATCCAACTCTTTTTGTTAAAAAAAATTATTTATTTATTTTGATATTTTATCAAAGTGTAACTAATTTTTTTAATTAATGCGCTTAAACATAGGATTACAATGCGACGATATACTTGTACCGAACTCCACATTTGGTAGACATTGTGAAACAAAGCATAGGAAGAGTTTTGCGTTTGGATTCGATTAATGGAGGCGATACATGGAAAGATATGGATGTGCTCGTTTTCAACTCGTGGCATTGGTGGACCCATACCGGCGATATGCAGCCGTATGTTCATATCTTAGTATCCAAATATAATTATGTGTATAGATTATACCACTGGATTATATGATATAAAACATTATGTTTTATTAATGTAACAGATTTGATTTCATACAAGACGGGGGTCAACTATCTCAAAAGATATGGACCGCCTAGCCGCATACTATACAAGGGTATGTCCACTTGGGGTAAATGGGTCGACCTTAACTTGAACCCATCAAAAACCAAAGTGTTTTTTCAAGGAATATCGCCTACACATTACATGTAAGTACATCTCACATATAAGTTTATGAACCCTTTAACCATTTTATATATGTTTACGTGACATACAAAAATCTAATCGGTTGTTTTTTTAACCAAACTAGGGGAAAGGAATGGCGATCATCATCAAGAAATTGTTATGGAGAATTACAACCAATAGAAGGATCATCATACCCAGCGGGTTTACCCGAAGCTCAAGTTGTTTTGAACAAGGTTTTAAGTAGCATAAAGAAACCGGTAACGTTGCTTGATATAACAACGTTGTCTCAATTGAGGAAAGATGCACATCCATCGTCCTATAGTGACACGGGTGTGGATAGTAGCCATTGGTGCGTTCCTGGCTTACCCGATACATGGAACCAGCTCATGTATGCCTCATTCCTCAACTGATAAATCATTTAACCTGCAACATAGACGATTTATTATTATACACAATTAATACAATTTAAATGGAGATTTGTAATATGGTTCATTTGTAAAGTTTATGAACAAGATTCGTAATGGAGTGAAATAAAGCTTAAAAGAAGGGCTGTTGTGGCATTTGTAGTTGTTTTCTTACACAATGTAGAATTTTTGGCTAGTTGAAAAGTATGTATGTGGAAATGTGGAATAGGATGAAAAACAAACTTGAAATTAACCCTAAAATCAAGGACATGCAAGGTATTCGGGCATGGGACCGAATATGCATTAATGAAAAAGATCGGGAGTTAGGTGATATTCAATCCTACTACCCGAAACTATATACCCATTTACCCAAACTGTATGCTGGAGATTTTTTTATTTTAATTATCTTTCCCATTAACCATTGACCATTGTCCAGTAATGTTTCGTTATAATAGTTTCATTATGTATACAACTAGTGCTTTACCCGTTGAAACCAGGTGCTGATAAACCCAATCGCTGTCAGTCCCGGACGTTGACGCGGTAAATCAACGCAATGTCATCGGTTTCGATTACTTAAATTCGACTCGAATTCAGATATTAATCGGTTATGTTCGTTAAGGTATACACACCATTGGTAAAACCCGAACTTTTAAACCCAAAAACTAAATTTGTCAAATTAACATATAAAAACATTAAATTATTCGAAGTTTATTTAGTCGTTAAACCCACACAATTGTAACAGCCAAGTGTTGTCGATCCCGGCCATTGAGACCGTAACTTGACACGAGTTTGGACGTTGTTTTCGGTTACTTTCGTTATGTTATAGGAGCTAAAAAAATGGGGAAAATATATAAAAGTTTGAGGTGGACCAATAATGTAGATGCTGTGCTCTAATAATAAGTATTTATATACTTAAATACCTATAACTAGTACGTGTAATTAAGGTCGTCTCCACAAGGAATCAGTGGAAAGTGCAAGTGAAACTCGTATTTTATTATGAAGTAATTAAAGTGGATAACGATGTCAAGAAGTTTAAATAAGTAGTTTGTAAAACAGTAATATGAAAATAACTAAACTCCAGGGTTCGGGTTTTGAAGCAAATTAGAAAATTGATAAACTTCTTTGGACAATTCTTTATTAAAATATGTAAACCAAAAGACTTAATGATTGGCTATGTTGAACGTCAAAACTTAATCTGAACAATTGACACAGCTTGATGAAAATCTATTTGATTATCAGTTTTAAGTATTGAAACACAAAATCAATAATATGGTTAATGATAAACGGGTCATTGATGAAAGAACTTAATCCTAATTGTTGATGACCACAAATCAATTAACTGACAATTGATTAAGCAATCAATTACTATAAAACTGTTTAAGCACATGAACAAGCACAAGAATTGATCAACCGAATGATTAACCAAATCCAAAGTTAAAGTTTAAAGTACCAAAAATCTAACATACAAAACAACCCTACGCCCGTAGATGGTTATGGAGCCTTTAGCCTTGCATCTCGATCTTCATTCTCTTGATTATGATGTTGGAGAAGGATTGCATGGATGATTATAGTGATTAATATGTGTTATGGTGATGAAAAGTATCCTCCAAGATGCCCCAAAATTGATGTATGAATGAATAAATTGACCCTAGGTTTTTATGTCTTAAATATGGAAGAAATCTCAAAAAACCAAAATTCCGTCAGGCCTGGCCGTAGCCTACGGCTGGGCCAAAGGCTACGGCTTCCCCTGTATACTTTACGGCTTCCTCAGGCCGTAGGCTACGGCCTGGGAAGCGTAGCCTACGGCTTCATTGTTCCCAAAATTCCATTTCTCGTTTATTTTGATTCTTGATTGCCCGGTTAAGCTCCCGATCACCTCTTTTCGTATAATCTCGATTCCTCCATCCTTAAACACTCCAAATTAGCTCCAAATAAGCTCTACTAAGCTCCACACACCTATAAACACAAAAAGACTCATAGTACTCATGTTCGATATATTTAACCAACTAAAACACATGAAATTACACACCATAAACACGTGCTTTTACCCACACATCACATCCCTACACTTATCATTTGCTTTCGCTCAAGCAAACTCTCATGAAACACATACACCTCGATCCATGGTTCATCAATTATCAGTATTAATACTAGTGAGGTATAAGGTCCTACACAATTCCTAAGAACTGACACTGTCAAGGTTGATAACACACCAAACAATTTAATGGTACATTTTAAAATTGCAAAACCGCCCAAACGGGTGTACTTTGTTTCCGGTTAAGACACACATGGTCATACCCCTCACAATATGACATCTCTCCTCTCGGATTAATATCTGGACCAACAAAAAATGTGCTGGTATCTCTTTGCCCTCTATACCAAGTATGAACACAATGTAATAAGGTTAGAAGCAAGTCATATCTCCACCCATTACCCACCGGTTGCATAGAAAATAGAACTAAGGGTTTTGCTGTAGCTTAAATTAGGGTGTGGAAGTGGATTTATTTACTATTTTATGGTGAATGAAATCCAATTTATTCAACAAACACACAAAAACACTCACTATTATTTACAAATGATATTGACTCAAACATTGATTCTTTTGGAGCTTTTCTTTGACTTTTTTTTAAGCAATTACTAACATCAATATATACAAACAACTGACCTGAGACATACGTACATTATGTGCTATGCTCGACAAACAACTTATATACAACTCTAACATACCGGGTTTCATCCACGTAGTTAAAATAATGGCCAAGGCTAACACGGCTTGTAATGTGGGTTAAAGAAAGAAAAATGGAAAAGACAACAATTGGATCCTAAGGGATAATGTAGGGTAGGGATTTTTTTTAAGGCCAATATATTGTAGGTTTTCTACAGTCCTATTTCTCCATACAGGTGGTGGTATTAAGATCTCGAAATGCAGGAGACAACCAAGTTCTAGATATCATGGACATACTGGTTACTCTCTATAATGGCACTCACATGACATGTGTATATACTATATATTATATGTGTATTGTATATAAGGAAAATCTCACACACGTATCGGATGAATTAGGCTGCCGACATGAAACATGTGTAGCCGTCTCCATGACTCGTTATCCCCATCTAAACGGTCTATTTTAATTTTTTTATTTGAAAAACATTTGCGTGGGATGACTTTCGAGAAGCTTAAAAACTGATCATGACCAAAAACCTCTACTTGGCATCAATACTAACAATTAACAAGTTACAATTTAGGCTTTTGCGCACAATCAAGCTACTCTAAAGCCAAAAACTTCAATTTTTCCATTTTTTCCATCCCCACACTTGAGATTAACATTGCACTCAATGTAACTTATTTTTCAAAAATAAATGCATAACAAAGGATTCTCATACCAAGCACAATCAAGTATATAAACGACTACCCATCTCGGGATTCAAATAGAGTTGCACATCACAAAATAAAACACACATAGTTTAAACATAGACACAAACACAAACACCAACCATACGGCCTAAAAGTTCAACATGCCACCCGACTGCCCATAAACAAACATACAAAAAGTTAACAGAATATAAAAGATAGGGTGAGACACATGGACCTGATCAACGGATCAGCTAGTGCTCAATAATAAGGTGGTTGCGGGTCACCAAAGATGGATCTCATGGTGTCAATAACACAAGAGAAGTTAAAAGCATCCGACGAACTGCCCGCACAAGCATCACGAACTACATCCTCATGAGGATCCACCCATCTCGAATGATGAATCTGAGGTGGTGGATAGTGCACACTCCCATCAAACTGCCCCAGAGTTGTGTAATCAATCATTGGTGGATAATCCACCACTGGCTCACCCCGATGCCATGCCCCATGCGCTCGACTCTGGCGATCATCTCTGTACCTGTCATTGATCTCATGCTGCCAAATATATGCATGAGTTTGATTCCACAACTCCATCCGATCATACCGGCTCTGAGTCTCCCTCCATTGCATCTCTGCAATCCTGTTCTGTTGATCAAACATATACTGAAACTCACCACTCCAATTACCATAAACAGGTGGCCTTGATGCCTAAAGCCAGTCAACCATCCGTGAATCATCCTGAACCATCTCATGTGGGTGCTAAATCGAGGCCTATTGTGGCTGTCCCGACAAACTTCCACCCTGCTCACTTCCAAACGTACCTCGTATAACCTGATGACCCCAACTCCCAGGAAGAAACACACATGGTTCCTCAATCATATTCTCCCCATTACCATTCTTTAGTGCCCTCATTTGTGTCTGTGTATCAAAGTGTTGGACATAAACATACCCCCCCTGCTCGTGGTAAATCAACCCCTCTTTATGCAATTGCTCTTTATCAAAGGGGCTAAGATTCTTTTCAACCGTGGGCATATCCACTCGAATTGCTCCTTTTTCCTTCAACAATGTTGTAATCAAATGACAATATGGTACGATTAACTTTACCTTAGATTCTCTTGACATCCAGATGTTCATCATGACCAAATACCGATACGAAATCTTCGGTGTACCCTTCATCAATGCATATAACATCGGAATTTCCCATTTTTGAATTTGAGTTTTATCACCTCGCCTTAGCATGAAATTATGAATCACAAAACTCAAAAACACTCTCACTTGCATCCTCAAATTGTTCCGCAACATCGTATGAGAAAATCCCGGTTTGAAGAGTTCAAATTTCATTCTCTCATACGTAGGATGTTTCTTTGGGTTCGCATAAAATTCCTCCTCCGAAGGATACACATACTCTGCCGATGGTTTCTAATCGAATGTTGCTATACGACGCAAGGTTTCCAATGACATGACCACCTCTTTGTTACTTGCCCTTCCAATCAATCTCATCGTCTTTGGCGGATTATTTCCCCAATCCATTATCAGTGATGAAACCCATTCTTGAATAGTGTCCATATAAATTTCCTTATCCTCACCATCATATCACTTCAAAGCCGCTTCCCAACCCAAATTCTCAAACATCGTCACAATACCAAACGGCTTCAGCTGACTCTTCGTCACCTGTTTCTCACAAAGAAACCCATCTATCTTATTTTTCAATTTGTCTATTCATCATATAAAACTCTGCTTATGAATACAGATCCATTCCCTATAGAGGACCCCCCCTAAAGTGGCTTAATGGGAGGCACCATCCCTTCGTCTTTGTATTGCTCTTGCATTGGTCCCTCCTCCTCCTCGTCATCACGTAAAATCAATCTCCGCTTGCGCAAAGACGGTGGGTCAGACTACGATGAGCAGCCTTTCCCTGGTTTCTTGGCGGGTTCTTCCTCGTGTCACCGGTCCTTCTCATCCTGTAGTGATGAAAGATGATTTAACAAGCTTTAACTACAAGAAAAGACACTTATTCAAAATATTGGTTAAGTATTTGGTTAAGTATTGAAAGAGTTAGAGGATTGAGATGGAGGATTATGGGTTAAGAGAGATGGAGAAAAAGAAGAATAAGAAGAAGAGAATGAGAAGAAAGGAATAAAAAAGGTTGGTAAAATAAATGGATAAGATCTTTTTCAAAATATTTTTTTTAAATGCTCGGGTTGCCTTCCCGAGAAGCGTTGAATTTAGAGTCTACAACCCGAAAAAACCTGGCCCTTAACAGTCGACTGAATATGACAGTTCAGTAGCTATAAAGCTCACATCCGACTCATGTATGCTCTTATTTAAATCTGCTTCTTCCAGATATGGTTTCAACCGATGCCTATTCACTATCGTCAAAATCTTCAATTTCGACCTCGCCAAACTGGCCGACGCGCTTCACCTGATACGATCCCATCCATTTACTCTTTAACTTATCCAGATACAGTTTTGTTCTCGAGTTGTATAACCAGACCCACTGTCCTTCTTCAAAAGTCTTTCTCTTGATCTTGGCACCATGCAATTGCTTTATTCTATCTTTATATGCTGAAGCACACTCATAAGCTTCGTCCCGCAGCTCCTCTAGCTCACATCTATTCAAATTTTCTTTCTTTACCTACACACACATAATCTAAATTAACATTTTTCACGGCCCATAATGCACGATGGGCAAGTTCAAAGTAAATGACAACCTTTCATAAACAAACCGATATGGTGGTACCAATAGGTGTTTAAATGTGGTATGATAAGCCCATAAAGCATCATTTAATTTTGTTGACCAATCTTTTTGATCGGGCCTTACCGTCTTTTGTAAAATTTGTTTAATTTGTCTGTTGGATACCTCCACCTGACCACTCGTTTGAGGATGATAGGGTGTGGCTATTCGGTGGTTTACGCCATACCGTTTAAGTAATTTTCCAAAATTAAAGTTTTTAAAATGAGATCCCCCATCACTTATAATGATGCGAGGAACACCAAATCTCGAAAAAAACATTGGTTTGGACAAATTTACAAATAACGGCATGGTCGTTTGTTTTGATGGCAATTGATTCAACCCATTTTGAAACATAATCAAACGCCACCAAAATATAATAATTCCCAAAGGAATTCAGGAATGGACCCAAAAAATCAATCCCCCAAACATCAAAGATGTCGACAACGAGGATTGGTTGCATGGGCATCTCGTTCCTCCTTGAGATACTACCTAACTATTGACATCTCACACATGGTTCTTAGCATATTCTGCTGCATGTATAAATTGTCTAAGCCAATAAAAACCACACGCTAAAAAATTATGCCCCATTTTCTGCCCACTGAAATGTCCACCGCGTGCAAGTGAGTGTGAGTGTGATAACACACTTCGAATCTCTTTATCTGGAATGAAACTCCGATATACTTGATCAGCTCCAATCTTAAACAAGTCCGGGTCTTCCCACACGTATTACTTCACCTTAGACATAAATTGATGTTTCTTCTTCTTGGGCCAGAAATCTGGAATGGTACCTGCAACAAGAAATTTAATGATATCAACATATCATGGTAAGATAGAAACAACAAACAGTTGCTCATCTGGGAATGATTCATTTATAGCCCTAATGTTTTCTTCCTCTTGACCCATCAATCTAGATAGGTGATCAGCAATGATGTGCATAGAAATACACATCTTTTTGGCATCAAATAATCTCTAAAAACTGTAATTTCTATCTAATAACATAGCATAAAAGACTACTTATCATAATAAAACATAATTTCAGGTAAAACCAAGTCTCAAACGAAGAAACAAGCAAAAAGGTGAAGAAAAACAGAAGAAAACACAAGAAAACAAAGAAACACGCCCCCATGCTTCTTATACAAGAAAAGACAAAATCTGAGAACAAAAGCACGGGGCCGTGCTCAGCATGCATGGGGTTGTGGACGGAAATGCAGAAAAGACAAAGAAGAATTTAGCACATGTCACTAAAAACCACGGGGCGTGCCTGCTAACCACTGGGCCTTGCCACCTCACACAAAAGACAAAAAAAATCTGGCACATGTCATAAAAATACACGGGGCCGTGCTCACCTTGCACGGGGCCGTGTCTCATCGCCCAGATTGCCTATAAATAGTGGCTCATGTTGCATTCATCATGTGTGCCTTGAAAAGAATTCTCTCCGGTTTTCACTTATAAAAACACACACTAACACTCACCTTGAAGATCTAGTGAAGAGTTTGAAGGCTTGGAGGTCATCATCACTAATCATCATCATCAACCATCATTACCATCATTAAGAAGAAGGATTCATCTACATTTGGTTAGATTGTTCTAAGTTTCATCATGTATTTGTTGTTATCAATCATCTTAATGTTTATCACTATGCTCATTATGAGCTAAACTCCTTTTACCATCTAAAATCTATGAAGAAGCTTTGTTTTACTTGATAATTAATCAAGACATGTGATGTAGTCTAGTTAAGTACATGGTTATGTTACAATTATCTTTTGATGAGAAATGTTTCACCATCTTAAATCACTAAATCAAAGTTGGTGGTTGTCAATACCGTTGGCAATCGTTCATGATCGATTCATGTTCTTGAAAGATAGAAATACTTTGATACATTATCGAAACATGGATCCTTATATTGTACTTAGAAATGATGAGATATAATTTATGGTGTATTTTTCTAAACCTTGGTAATCAGAAAATAGCTTTGCTTAGGATATCAAATTAGCTAAAGAAACCATATGTTAACGGAATGTGTAATCATAACCTACTTAAATCAATCATGGGGAGGTTGTGTGATGAACTACAACCACCCGAAGTTGTTAGAATTGGTATTCGAGAAATTGAAGTCAATCCTAATCTTTCTACTTAACGAAACTACTTGCCAACTTAAATTGACATCATTGAGATGGTATGACATTAGGAAAGAGTGGACTTTAAAATGCGCATATAATCTCCTTAGTGCCAAAGATGCTCACTTTGGGTTAAGGAGCAATCTATCATATATTGCTACGGTAAGTTTATCACATGTCTACATATTAATTATCAATGCTAAAATGGAGTGGATTCTTGATCTTAGATGGTAACCTTCGCATAATTGAACAACCCGTTTAGAATCTCTTCTCTTGGTCGCCTATATATTATATATAAGTATTTATATTTTATAAAAAGTTTAAAAATTAACCCCAAAAATGATTAAAACTTCCGATTAAATTTAAGCAACGATTTATTATTAGAAACCTTTGTGTCCACGGATCGATACTTGGTTCTTACCAATGCTATTCTACATATGCGATAGGTACACTTGCCTATTTTATGTGTGCTTAGTCTCTGTAGAAATCACTTTTTATAAATTTAAAACACGATCTTGTGCAAAAGCTAAATATCCAATCCATCATATTTTATAAGACGCGCAAGCACACATCAAGTTTTTGGCGCCGTTGCCGGGGACACGGTACGTTTCTAAGAACGATCCAAGTTTTAATTTAATCATTGTCTATAATTGTACAAATTTTTAACTTCTATTTTATTTTACCTTTAATTTTTTTTTACAAAATATTAAAATATATAATTTTACGGCTAGCCTAATTTTTACCTTTATTTACCTTACCTTACTTTAGCTTAATTAACTTAGACCTTAGATAGTTTAGAATAGCTTAGCCTAATTTGTAGTTTAACTTAGACTAACCTTTAGTTTAACTTTAGCTAACTTTTACTTTAGTGTGATTTGGAATTAGCCTCATGTATGTCCTCTACTTCCGAGCGTGAGCTTGTTTCTTCAATTTCTGAACCGGAACGACTCTTTCGTCGACGAACTCGTAAACGGACCACAGAAACCGCAGAAACAATCAAAGACGAATCAGTAGACGCCACCACATTAGGAGAAAATCAAACCGAAGAAATGATGGCGGCCCAGAACAATGAACCGAACATGAGCCAGTATGCCAAGCCAACTCTCAAAGGCTACGGCAATGGAGTGGCTCCACCCGAAATCACCGAAAATTTCGAAATCAAATCTAGCACCATTCATATGGTGGAAAATTCAGTTCAATTTCATGGTCTCCTCGACGAAGACCCTCTTTCTCACATATCTCGATTCCTACGAATCTGCGGAACCTTTAAAATCCAAAACTGTTCAGAAGATCAAATCAAACTTAAACTATTTCCTTTCTCTCTAAGGGGCCAAGCCCTAGAATGGATAGAATCTTTTTCCTCTGGTTTCATTACCACTTGGGACCAGATGGTTGAACAGTTTCTCCTCAAATATTTTCCGCCCGACAAAACTGCCAAATACCGAGCCAGCATTACCGGATTCCGGACCGCTGATGATGAACCGTTACACGCAGCATGGGCAAGATACAAAATCCTTCTAAGAAGATGCCCACATCATGGACTGAGTGTATGGTTACAAGTACAAACTTTCTTTGACGCACAATCCAGTCAAAACAAACAGGCCATCGACCAAATCGCTGGTGGAGACCTGGGATCCAAATCACCTAACGAAGCATTTGAAGTCCTGTAGAAGGCCACAAAGAAGAGTTTCGCTTACAACCCACTAAGATCTACACCCACCCATAAGGGAATACACCACGTTGACTCTAACACACTTGTCACAGCCCAGCTTGAAGCCCTTTCTAAAAAATTCGAACAACTTCAAGCCGAACTATCAAAAACTAGACTCACCTGTGACACTTGTGGAGGAAATCATAAGACGAGTGACTGTAAACAAGTCATTATGGACATGGAAGAACTTGATTTCATCACTCGACAGAACAACGCTTTTAGCAATAACTACAATCCAGGATGGAGAAACCTTCCAAACTTCAGTTGGAAAGACGGAGGTAACACTCAACCTTCGTCCGGGTTCAAGAAAAGACCGATGAATCAATCCTTCCAACCAAAACCTCAATACCAATATCAAAGCTCTAGTAGCCATCAAAACCCAAGCTACTCTAAGATCGAAGAAATATTAATCCAATTAATGACCAAAACAAATGAAGCCGAGAAGAAAGCCGACTCAAGAGCTGTTGATATCAGCGGAGTATTACTGAAGCACGAAGCCGATCTCAAAAGTCAACAAGCATCACTTCAGAACCTAGAAACCCAAATCGGGCAAATTGCTCGACAATTATCCGAAAGACCACCTGGCTCTCTTCCAAGCAATACAATCACCAACCCGAATGCAACAGTTAACGCCGTTACACTCAGGAGTGGTACAACCACTGTTGTCTCACCAACTTTGGAGAAAAAGTCTCTTAATGAAACGCAGGAAGGGCTGACCCCAACAAGCACAACACTGCCTAAGGAGCCAGTTCGAACCTATGTTCCACCTATTCCATACCCTGGAAGATTGAAGCAGGAGTGATTGAAAGCCCAGTATGGGAAGTTTCTAGAACTCTTTAAACAACTCCATATCAACATCCCTTTTGTCGAAGCTATCGCTCAAATGCCGAAATACGCCAAATTTCTCAAAGAAGTACTGACAAACAAAAGGAAGCTGGAGGAGCTCTCGCATGTCACCTTAAGTGAAGAATGTTCGGCTGTCCTCCAAAGCAAGCTACCAACAAAAATGACCGATCCAGGGAGCTTTACTATCCCTTGTCTCATAGGAAATTTATCTGTTAACAATGCCCTGGCTGACCTAGGAGCTAGTATTAATTTAATGCCTTATGCGGTTTTTGCAAAACTAGGGATAGGAGAACCAAAGCCCACCCGCATGAGCATTCAGTTAGCTGACCGATCCGTTAAATATCCTAGGGGCATTGTTGAAAACATGCTTGTCAAAATTGACAAGTTCGTTTTCCCAATAGATTTTGTGATTCTAGACATGGAGGAAGACAAAAGTGTACCTCTAATTTTAGGAAGACCCTTTTTAGCCACTGCAAAGGCTATCATTGATGTTTGCACCGGCAAACTCACCCTCAGGGTCAATGACGAGGCAATCACTTTTGATATAGGAAAATCTATGCAATATCCGCAACAACACGATGACACTTTATATTGTGTTAATATCATAGACTCCATCGTAAGTTGCTATATGCGAGATTCCTCCACCAATACTCCCTTAGAAACACAAGTCTTAGACAAAACACTCAACAAACCCATCATAGAGAATGAAAATTTCAATAACAACTACCACGAAGAATTAGAAATAGCATGCAAAATCATTGAAAACAATGAAAAATCAAAAACATCAATCGAAGAACCGCCAACCTTGGAATTAAAAGAACTACCAAAACATCTTGAATACGCCTTTCTGGAAAAAGACTCTCAACTCCCAGTAATTATTTCATCTCACCTTTCTAAAGAAGAGAAAGACGAACTTCTTAAGGTTCTCAAAAACCATAAGAAGGCTATCGCATGGAAGATCATGGATATCAAGGGCATTAGTCCCTCCTTTTGTACTCATAAAATCCTCATGGAAGAAGAATACAAACCCGTGGTCCAACATCAAAGACGTCTCAATCCCAACATGCAAGATGTGGTGAAGAAGGAAGTAATCAAACTGCTTGATGCCGGATTAATCTACCCAATCTCAGATTCACCTTGGGTAAGTCCCGTTCAAGTAGTAACCAAGAAGGGAGGAATGACAGTCGTAATGAACAAGAAGGACGAGCTGATACCAATGAGGACCATCACAGGCTGGCGAGTTTGCATCGATTACCGGAAAATTAATGATGCCACAAGAAAAGATCATTTTCCACTTCCTTTCATAGATCAAATGCTCGAACGATTATCTGGAAAAATGTTCTACTGTTTTCTTGATGGATTTTCCGGATACTTTCAGATTCCCATCGCTCCCGAAGATCAGGAGAAAACTACTTTTACATGTCCATACGGAACCTTCGCCTACCGAAGAATGCCATTTGGACTATGTAATGCTCCAGCCACCTTCCAGCGTTGCATGGTGGCCATCTTTCATGAAATGATCGAAAACTCTATGGAAGTCTTCATGGACGACTTTTCAGTCTTTGGAGACTCCTTCGGTCATTGCCTGAAAAATCTAGACAAAATGTTAGCTAGATGTGAAGAAGTAAATCTAGTGCTCAACTGGGAAAAATGCCACTTTATGGTAAAGGAAGGCATTTTCCTAGGTCACAAGATTTCGCAAAACGGACTAGAAGTTGATAGGGCCAAGATTGAAACCATATCCAAACTTCCGCCACCAACTTCAGTCAAAGCCATTAGAAGTTTTCTAGGTCACGAAGGTTTCTACCGACGTTTCATCAAAGACTTCTCAAAAATTTCAAGACCCATGACCAAACTTCTAGAGAAAGACGCACCATTCGTCTTCTCTGAGGAATGTATTGAGTCATTCAATACACTAAAAGACAAACTTGTCAACGCACCAATCATGACCACACCCGATTGGACCCTTCCATTCGAAATCATGTGCGATGCAAGTGACTTTGCAGTTGGAGCCGTACTCGGACAACGCAAAGAAAAACACTTTCACCCAATCTACTACGCCAGTAAAACTCTTAACGATGCACAGGAAAATTATACCACAACTGAAAAAGAATTACTAGCTGTAGTATTTGCCTTTAAAAAATTTAGATCCTACTTAGTTCTTTCCAAAACCATAGTTTACACCGATCATGCCGCAATACGATACCTATTCAACAAGCAAGATGCCAAACCTAGACTCATCCGGTGGATCCTACTACTCCAAGAATTTGACATCGAAGTTAAAGACAAAAAGGGAGCAGAAAATGTAGCCGTATACCACCTCTCACGTTTAGAATGTCCAACTTCCAAAGAATTTCCCAAGGAAATTATCAATGATAATTTTCCACTTGAAGTTCTTATGCACATTCAAGAGGTGATAGAAGAAAAAGACGAAAGTCCTTGGTATGCCGACTTTGCTAATTATTTAGCTTGTAGGATCATTAGAAAAGGGCTTACCCATCAACAGCGGAAGAAATTCTTCTCCGACCTTAAGTTTACTTCTGGGAAGATCCCTATGTGTTTAGGATAGGTGCAGATCAAGCCATTCGTAGGTGCGTAGCAGGTAAGGAGGCCTTAGACATTCTCAAACACTGCCATGAAGGACCAACAGGCGGACACCACGGTACTGCCACCACGGTCAGGAAAGTGTTTGATGCAGGATTTTTCTAGCCCACTATATACAAAGATACACATGCTTTGATCCAAGCATGCGATGCTTGTCAAAGAGCAGGAAACATCTCATCAAAAAATGAGATGGCTCAAAAAGGCATTCAAATTTGTGAAATCTTTGATGTATGGGGATAGATTTCATGGGGCCATTTCCTAACTCATTCGGAAACAAATACATCCTTGTAGCAGTCGACTACGTGTCTAAATGGGTAGAAGCACAAGCTCTTCCCACCAACGATGCTCGAGTATTTGTACGATTTCTGAAAAAGTTATTTTTAAAATTCGGAATGCCAAAAGCCCTCATCAGCGACAGAGGTACTCACTTCTGTAACACCCTGATGGACAAGGTCTTAGCACGATATGGGGTTCACCACCGCCTGGCAACACCATATCACCCGCAGACCAGTGGACAGGTGGAAGTCTCGAATCGAGGAATTAAGAGGATTCTAGAAAGAAGTGTGGGGATGAATCGCAAAAATTGGGCAGAAAAATTAGATGACGCATTGTGGGACCTTAGGACGACCTACAAAACTCCCATAGGAATGACACCCTTCAAGCTTGTTTACGGGAAGGCATGTCATCTACCAGTAGAATTAAAACACAAAGCTTACTGGGCCCTCAGAGTAGTGATTTTTGATCTAACGTCCGCCGGAGCAAACCGGGAAGATCAAATTCGGGAGCTCGAGGAACTGAGGACAATGGCCTATGAAAATTCCTGGTCATACAAAGAAAAGACTAAACGCATACACGACGCCCATATAAAAGAAAAGAAAATATTTAAAATTGGCGATCGTGTACTGTTATACAACGTTCGTTTAAGTCTTTTCCAAGGAAAACTGAAATCCCGATGGTCAGGTCCATACATAGTTAAAACAATTTTTGATTATGGAACCATCGAAATTTCAAATGCGAACAACCAGAAGTTCAAGGTGAATGGACATCGATTGAAACCATATATCGACGGTCCACTTGAAGAATTGTTCGAGGTATTAACCCTCCAAACTTCTTGATTAAGAACATAAGGAAATAAGGTCTGGCCAAGACCTTCTAAAAACTAGGCCTTGTAAATTTTTATTTGTTTTTAAATATATATATATATATATATATATAATTTTTAGAAACACAAAAACACGGGGGCGTGCCTTCAAAAACACGGTCCCGTGCCTAAATTGCGGGCCGGCATCTACACTGCAAAAATCTCAGTCAGACTGGTTTGTAACTGAATTGTCAGACTAAAAACACGGGGGCGTACTCCCATAAGCACGGTGCCGTGCTTGGTTTCCTGTTTGGTTATAAAAGGCACCTTGTGTTATTGCATTCCTTGCACAAACCAAAACCCAAACCAAAAAACCTCTGAAAATTCAGCATGCCAACTGAAATGAGTGATGCAATTCCCGTTTCCCGACATCCGAGAAATGATGCCCGCCATGTTTCCAAAACCGAGCTTCTCTTGGAACTTCAAGAACTCGTGAGAGAACTTACCAAAATGAATGTCCTCGCAGAGATGCGTCTCATGTAACTCACCGAATCAGTGGAAAACATGAAAATGGAACTCCGAGACATCAACGAACAACTCCGGTTTCAAGTTCTCGGTTTCACGTATTTCCACCGCCAGGACCATTCGGAGGAGGAGAACCTTTCGGAGAACTCTAGGAAACTTAATTTTATGCTTTTATGTGTGATCAAGTGCATTAAGCACAATGTGTTAGGACTTTGGGCTTAACCCGACTATTTCTTTTCTTAGGAAACCAGGGCTTATCCCGTAACTGTTCTAGGATCTTTATTCAATGAAAATTAATTTTTAGATAACCAAACTTCCAAATTATCAGAATAAACATAATTCTAAAAATTTCGGATCATGAATCATGTTGAAAATTAAAAGAAAAAAATCACAGTGATAAAAGCACGGGGCCGTGCTTTCCTAAACACGGTACCGTGGTCACCTTAGAATCTTCAGCATGATACACGCTGACTCCGTACAATTCTCTGATGTAGGAACATTTATTCTTCTAGCAGCACGGGGCCGTGTTTCCTAATACACGTTGCTGTGTTCAACTTTCCAGTCTCTATATAATGCATGCATAATTTCACTATTCCATTCACACCAAACAAAAATTACCCAAATGGAAGGAAAACGGGTTGAATGGAAGCCAGTGAAAAAGGGGAAGCAACATGAATCTTCCATTCTCGAGGAACAAGTCATGCGACTCCAATGCATCGTGAGAGATCAAGTTGAAAGCAACATGCAAACCGAAGCTCGAGTAGTCGAGCTGATCAACAAAGTCGACCTGCTTAGGTTCGAGAACTTCCATGTTGTGGATGGCCACCACAAGGATGTGACTTCAAAACTTAACTTTCTCAACCGAGAAATCGTCACGCTCAACAAGAAGCTTGACGAACTTTTGGAAGCCAAGCGAGCACCACCACACATCCAGGACTTGTTCGGGAGTGGTGGCCGTTGAAGTTCAGACTTCGTTTCTTGTTTAAGTTGTTTCTGCTAGAATTATGTGTTAGGACCCGAGAGTATTTGTTGTACTTTTCATCTCATCTATCTTTAATTATGTCTTTACTTTTATGTTCTTAATGAAAATTAGGATGTTTTTACTAAAGTTTAAAGTAACCAGAAAATATAAACCCATTTAAAAAACAAACCAGCTCGACAAATAAACAACACAGTACTGTCTGCACTAAGCAGCACGGTACCGTGCTTCCTAATGCACGGGGTCGTGTTTTTGGTGTCAGATCAGTTACGAGTTTTTTACTTAATAAAATAATTTTCTATCACTTCCAACCCTATTTTTCACTACGGGAACCGCCGAAACCTCAACTACTTCACGAATTTCTTCATCAATTCATCAATTCTAAACCTAAGGTATGTTAATTTAACAAATGTATTGTCTAAATTCGTCATTCTAGGTTTAGAGTAACCCTAAATTGTTCAAATCGACCAAATCGGGTCAAAACCAGAAGAGGGTATGGGTTATTATGCTTGATTATGATGAATAAGTTGTTGAATGATTGATGGTTAGGGTTTAATTGAGAGAAACAATTCGGGTTTTTAGTTTTTACACAAATACCCGACCCACCATTAAACCCAAGTTCTATAACCGGTTAGAAACGAGGGTTCGAGTCTGAGTAAGTTAGAAACTGATATTAAAAAAAAACACGAGCCGTGCCCAAAACAACACCAGTCGTGGTCAACCAAAAGTCAAAGGAACTGAACTAGAAGTAGCAGCACGGTACCGTGCTTCTGGAAGCACGCCGTCGTGCTTGCTTTCTGTTTCAGCAGTTTGTAAATTTTTCATGAATTTTGACTAATTCAAGTGTAATTTGCAGATGGCCGAGTATGGGGACGATTTTCATGCATTCCTAGTCTTTGGAAACCAAAAGAAAAAGGACCAAATGGCAAACGAAAGACTAACATACCTCAACAATAGATACCCGGAAACCCATTTCCGTGCATGTGAAAACACCCTAAGACACGTAAACCAATGGGACCGCTATCAAAACATTGTAAAGGGACCTTGGGGACGGGTTTTTAACCAGACTGGGGATTCAGTTACAGAACTCACCAAAGAATTCCTAGCCTCGTTCAATTTCAAAAAGAAAAAGTTTGACATGTGGGATACTAAGGCGATCGAGTTTCGTTGTGGGGGTGTTTGGCATACAACTTCTGTCACTCAATTGGGAATTGATTTAGGTATTTACACGGCTGCAGAGACTGACACGGCCATCTGGTTCGAAGCAAAATCAACATTTACATATGAAGGTGAAGATGATGAGGCCGAAGCGGGTGACATAAGGGAAGAAGCTTGGGAACAATTAAGTTATGGAACGACAACGTACAGGCCCAGTGTTTCTAAAAGCACTGCACTACGTGACCCGCTGATGAGATACATCCACCGTCTGTTGAGTCATACAGTCACAGCTTGGGGTCAGAGCGAAGGGGTTGTCAACCTAAAGGATCTTTGGGCATTATATTGCATGAAAAACAAAATACCGTGCAATATCACAATGCTTTTCTGCAAACTTTTCATGTCAAATGCTACTGCCCGAGGGAACTCCCCTATTTTCGGTGGTCCTTGGATCTACAACCTCTACAGGGCCTATGGTGCAGACACAGAGGGAACCCCAAGCCCGGACACGATCGCTCTCAACCTTGACTACTGTGAAAGCATGAAGATGGTTTAGGAAATCAGCCCGGGAGTGTGAAGATTTTGTGACAAGAACAACCAAGTGTAGGACCCAGAAGACCCGTCAGAGATGATGATTCAGGATGTGCATGAGAGACGACAGTCACCGCCCAGACAGTACCGACGCCAAGCTTACCATCAGACAGGAGGCCCATCTTCATCAGGGGCCGGCCCTAGTTCATCACATGATAGCTGATACACTTTCGAGGGTATATTTGGACTTATTGATCAATTATCAGCTAACACTACTGCCTCGTTTAACAGAATGTCAGAACAAATGGCTACATCGGACGCACAACGAGCAGCCGAATATGCAGAGACGAGGCGAGAGATCGATCGTACGGGCTATCGCATGGACAGAAAGTGGGGACCATTTGACCCGGATGCGGGTAACTGATGATTGGCGGCACAGGCATAGGTTGGCAGTATTTCATGAACTTATTATTATGTGTGTCTTAAACAATTTACTTTTCATCGTACTTGTTTATTTGTGTTATGTTGCTTTGGATATTATTATGGCCGTGGGTGCTAAAGACATTATGCTAGGTACTAATTTAGCCCGATAGGGCAAGGGATGGATGATTCCATACCCAATTTTAAGCAGTTTATGCTTGGTTGTTTGTGGTTATTTGCAGTTTTACATTATTACAGGTACAAAAACAGGAAAACGGACGAAAAACAGGGGACGCTCTGCCGAAATTTCGTTAACCCGTAGGGAAGTAACTCTCCATTTCAACCCGTAATACTCAATTAGAATTTTTATATTTCCATGAATCTTATCACATTGAGGACAATGTGAGATTCAAGTGTGGGGAGGGGAATTACTTGACCAATTGTTTGTCCAACTAATTATAAAAATTCTCTAAAACAAATATTTTTGCAGCAGACAAAGATTATTCTAACCTTAAAAGAAAACCAAGAATTTTTTTTTTGCAAATAACCAATCATTGCATAAAAGTGAAAAGTAAGAAAAGTTTTGTAATATTGAGAAAAAAAAATTTATGCAAAATATGGCGTTAATACCCAATTCCTCCGTTACTGTGAGACAAACTCATGCCATATAAATATTTTTTCGGAAACTTTGAGTGAGTCATATGTTTCGTGTGATTTAGAACTTGTCCCAATTTTTCATTTCAAGACCGCATGAAGCGTTGTATAAATAAGAAGGTAATATCTACACAATTCCATCAAACCTATTATCAAAATTACAAAACCCAAAAATCCGATCACCCTATCCACTTTCACCGGTAAAATACAACACTGGTCTTTTATCGGCAGACCCTAAAGAACTGGAAATGCATTCTTTCGATTTCAATTTCCTTTGCTGCATACACTTCACAAAACCTAGGTTGCCTCCAGAACTTAGGGAGATAATCTTTCTCTTTAGCAATGAGGTGAGGAAAAAGTGGCGCCAAAACGAACAAAGGCCACCATTCTGTGGAATTTCCAAAAACGCAATGAAGAGAAGAGCAAAAAGATATGAACGATGCTTAGGTTGCGGAAACTGGTCCCACGAAGGAAGATGTAGAAAAAGTCAAACTCAGTCTCAGCATGAATATACCGAGCTAATGAGGGTGGGGGCTATTAGGCTCAAAGCCGAACGATCCATTAGAGTTGGAAGTTATATTCATAACAGGATTGAGGAAGAATTAATCCACATCCTCGACAAAACCGGTCTTGACGATCTGACCTTAAAAGAGTCATTAGGTATATAAAAAAAATCGAAGGAAAAGGATCTAACCATAGAAGACATCTCAAAACTCCCAGAAAACAGTGGAAGCTGTATTTACCATTAACCCTTGAACCATCACAAAATACCAATCCCTACTCACACAAAACCACGGTTTACCTTCCGATCTATACAACCCTTCAAAAGGGGGAGATTTGAACTTGTTACAAGCTTATTTATCACAGGTTACATCTTGGCTAAGGGTGTTCACATACCTACATCACAGGTATAATCAGATATAAAACCGAGTGTGAGTGAACATTGTGAGAACGTGACGTTTTGCATAAACGGAAACTCATAAAAACAAAAGTTTTTCTATCTTTTATCACTAACATAAAGATTGGTTATTTTGTTTCATCTTCTTGGAGCTCACTTAAGGAATGGCTATAATCTAAATTTGTTGTTTTTTAGAGAACATTTATAAGACGATTGCTTGAGGACAAGCAATGTTCAAGTGTGGGGATGTTTGATGTGCATAGAAATACACATCTTTTCGGCATCAAATAATCTCTAAAAACTGCAATTTCCATCTAAAAACATAGCATAAAAGACTACTTATCATAATAAAACATAATTTCAGGTAAAACCAAGCCTCAAACGAAGAAACAAGCAAAAAGGCGAAGAAAAACAGAAGAAAACACAAGAAAACAAAGAAACACGCCCCCATGCCTCAAGAAAAACGCCCCCATGCTTCTGATACAAGAAAAGACAAAATCTGAGAACAAAAGCACGGGGACATGCTCAGCATGCACGGGGCCGTGGACGGAAATGCAGAAAAGACAAAGAAGAATTTAGCACATGTCACTAAAAACCACGGGGCCGTGCCTGCTAACCACGGGGCCGTTGCCACCTCACACAAAAGACAAAACAAATCTGGCACATGTCATAAAAATACACGGGGCCGTGCTCATCTTGCACGGGGCCGTGTCTCATCGCCCAGATTGCATATAAATAGTGGCTCATGTTACATTCATCAAGTGTGCCTTGACAAGAATTCTCTCCAATTTTCACTTATAAAAACACACACTAACACTTACCTAGAAGATCTAGTGAAGAGTTTGAAGGCTTGGAGGTCATCATCACTAATCATCATCATCAACCATCATTACCATCATTAAGAAGAAGGATTCATCTACATTTGGTTAGATTGTTCTAAGTTTAATCATGTATTTGTTGTTATCAATCATCTTAATGTTTTTATCACTATGCTCATTATGAGCTAAACTCCTTTCACCATCTAAAATCTATGAAGAAGCTTTGTTTACTTGATAATTAATCAAGACATGTGATGTAGTCTAGTTAAGTACATGGTTATGTTACAATTATCTTTTGATGAGAAACGTTTCACCATCTTAAATCACTAAATCAAAGTTGGTGGTTGTCAATATCATTGGCAATCGTTCATGATCGATTCATGTTCTTGAAAGATAGAAATACTTTGATACATTATCGAAACATGGATCCTTATATTGTACTTAGAAATGATGAGATATAAGTTATGGTGTATTTTTCTAAACCTTGGTAATCCGAAAATAGCTTTGCTTAGGATATGAAATTAGCTAAAGAAACCATATGTTAACGGAATGTGTAATCATAACCTACTTAAATCAACCAAGGGGAGGTCGTGTGATGAACTACAACCACCCGAAGTTGTTAGAATTGGTATTTGAGAAATTGAAGTCAATCCTAATCTTTCTACTTAACGAAACTACTTGCCAACTTAAATTGACATCATTGAGATGGTATGACATTAGGAAAGGGTGGACTTTAAAATGCGCATATCATCTCCTTAGTGCCAAAGATGCTCACTTTGGGTTAAGGAGCTATCTATCATATATTGCTACGGTAAGTTTATTACATGTCTACATATTAATTATCAATGCTAAAATGGAGTGGATTCTTGATCTTAGATGGTAACCTTCGCAAAATTGAACAACTCGTTTAGAATCTCTTCTCCTGGTCACCTATATAATATATATAAGTATTTATATTTTATAAAAAGTTTAAAAATTAACCCCAAAAATGATTAAAACTTCCGATTAAAGTTAAGCAACGATTTATTATTAGAAACATTTGTGTCCACGGATCGATACTTGGTTCTTACCAATACTATTCTACATATGCGATAGGTACACTTGCCTATTTTATGTGTGTTTAGTCTTTGTAGAAATCACTTTTATAAATTTTAAACACAATCTTGTGCAAAAGCTAAATATCCAATCCATGATAATTTATAAGACGCGCAAGCACACATCAAGCAACCACATTCTCTCTTCCTTTATTATCACGAATCTCCAAATCAACCTCTTGAAAAAACAAAATCTATATGATCAAGCGCGGCTTTGCATCCTTCTTTTTCATCAAATACTTAACAACGTTGTAATATGAGAACACAACAACCTTGCTCCCACTGTTAGTGCACGGTTATGTCACCTCGAGTCTTTGTAATTTATTAATATTTTAATGTTAAGGGCATTTATGTAATTTATGTTAGTTCGTTAATGTAAAGGCTAATTCGTTAAGGATGTTTAATGAATTAGCCAGTTCGTTTAATGTAAAGACCATTCGTTAAGGATGTTTAACGAATGGACTGTTATTTCGTTATGTATGTTACCATTCGTCATGGAATGTTGACAAATGGGGGCATAACGAATCAAAGATTTGGTATGCTTTCCTTTTGAGTCATGTAAGTTAACTAAATGGATCCAATTCGTTACGGGATGTGTAACGAATTGGTTTCCATCAACTATTTATAGGGTGTTCATACCCTTGTTAATTTAAGCTTTGAGTTAACAGTAACGAACTTCTGTCCAAATACTCTCTCGCTCAACTCTTCACTAATCTATTACTAATACACATAATATAACTAATATTATACATATATAGATAATCATTAATAGCATATCATAAACTAGATCCGTTTAAAGTATTAGATCAAATCAGTTTAATCGTTATTGAATAGATCTGAGGTATTATCTAGTGGTATCAGAGCATTTAGGTGTTAGATTGCTCTTGATTATGTTGTGATTGAAACTTAGTAAATCAAGTTTTGGTTCGTTTAAGTGTTATTAAAATTTAGATTGAATTTTGAGTTGAATTGAATGATTATGGATTGATTTGGTTCAATTTGTGTTAGGTAAGGATTAAGGTATATGTGTGTGGATTGAATTGTGAACTGGTGGTTGTTTGGACTGGTTTTGGTCTGGTTTAACATGTGTACGGAGCATGGGATGTTATGTGTGGTATATGGTGATTGTTTTATCGACTAATGTATACGAGATTGATATAATCGGATTCGCAAGTGGTTTACGAGTAATTTAAGCTAAGATTTTACCGAACTGGTGTTGGTTTGAGTTAGTATTACGGATTTGAGCTTGTTTTTCGTGTGTTTGTGAATCTGGAAATTTTCCAGATTTCTGGAAAACTTACTTGAAGATTTGAAGATTCATCAATGGTGATAATTCGTTATTGTTGATTCTTTACCTACGTGTCCTAATTCGTTATCAATTCTAAACAGATTCGTGCAACGTGGCTGAGTTTCTATAACCGTCTAACAACCTTGTTCGTTATCAGCTGTAGTTGATTCGTTATCAACTATAGCTGATTCGTTCTTACTATTCCTAATTCGTGATTCTTGAATTCGTCATAATTTTATCACTGATTCGTTATCAATTCGCATATTGATTCGTTCAGTGATTCATTACTTATTTGTTCTAAATTCTTCATCTCGATTTGTCAACGATTCGTTACACTGATTTGTCAGTACTTCGTTAGTGACGTGTCTTTGATTCGTTACTAATATGTTATAATCTTAATTCATTACTAGTTCGTCATTATTCCTGATTCGTTATCCATACCTTAGCTGTTTCGATACTTCATCTGATTCGTTACAAAAAAAAATTCAATTTTAACCCACAAGTTTGACTTTTTATCACGTTTGAAGTTGTTATTTACAATGGCTGGTTCTTACCCGTTGGCATCTCAGAACCTGCTTATGCAACAGATGTTACAATTGGATGTTGAAATTGGATCCCGTTCCAAATGTCCTCGACTGATGAAATTCAGTGATTTTGCAAAATGGGAACCACGATTTTGAGCACACCTTGGTTTTGTGCATCCCGATGGCTCTAGATGTCTTGATGATGTCTACACTGTGCCAATGATTGGTGATAAGACTACTGGTTTTACCCCTAAAGCTTTTACACAGTATTCACAAAAAGAGAAAAATGCTTTAGAAATCGAGACTAAAGCATATTCGACTCTTACTATGGCTTTACCTGATAATATATTCCATCAAGTGGGAAGTTTCAAGATCTGTTCTACATTGTTTCAGCACATTAGAATGAGATGCATGGGAAATACTAAGGAGAGCAAGAAAGTAATGTTAAAGTTCCAATTCCAAAACTTTAACTTACTCAAAGGTGAAACTGTTGAGGAAATGCTTACTCATTTCAATCATTTAATTGCTGAGATGAATAAGTTAAAGATGGAACCTTCTGAATCTGACAAGATGGATACGGTTAAAAATGCTTTACCTAGCTCATACTCAACATTCTTGATGTTGTTGAAGGAGAATAATTATTTCAAAAACAAAGATTTGACTGCTTTTGAGTTTATGCAAAAGATTGAAGCTCGGGAATATGATTTGAAGTGCCAAAAGTCATCAAAAGAACTTCAAGATCCATCTTTCTATAGTGGATGTATGCCTTTAAGCACCACAACATCTCCAATCACTGCATTTCTCACTCAGAATGCAAATGAAGGGTCAACAACAACTTATAGTGATCCAAATGTTTGCTTTATGACATCTGGTTTCACTGATAACTCTAGAGGTTCCGAAACTTCTGCTACAGCAAGTAAATTTTCTCCATCACCTAACGTGAACATGAAAGAGGCTGAACAAAATTTTGCCTTTCTGTGTGCTTTCATGACTTCATATGAGAACTTGGTCGGTAGTAAAATTGCGACGATTGAGTTAACCGACGAAGAATATGACCAAGTCGACCCTAATGATTTGGAACTTATGGATCTTATGTGGAACATGGCAATGATAGTGAGGAAAGTGAATAAGTTCATGCAAAAAACTGGGAAAGATTTACCATCGTTGAACAAGAGAGTTGTGTTTGATAAGCTAAAAGTCAAGTGTTATAACTGTCAAGAAATTGGCCATTTTGACAAAGAGTGTGACAAACCAAAGAAAAAGTACACTGGACCTCGAAGCCAAGATAAAAGTTCTGTGAAAAAGAGTAATGATGCTGATAAACCTTCCGTCAGTAAACCGTCTGCTTTGGGATCACAAGCCTTGCTTTCTGCTGCTAATGGAACTGAATGGACACAAAGGTTATTGTGCAACGATAATCAAGCAAACTTGGCTATGTTCGAATTGAATGAAAGTTTTCAAGATGAAAGTGGGAATGAGCTATCTTCTGACAACAAAACTGAGTCTGATTATGATGATTCATGTCAAATGCAGCCAACCACGTTTACATGTGTGGCCAAAATCGACGAGGTTAGTCCTTCTGTTTCTGATTATGTTAATGTGCCTTGTGTTGATTGTGAGACTGTTAAGCCTAAGTTAGAATCGTTGAAAGAACATAGTGATTGTTTGGTGAAAGAAATTGCTTCTCTTAAGGATACTTATAGAAAATCTTTAGAATCTAAAATGAGATCTAGGGAAACAATTGAAGCATTGTCTGCTAGTAATCATGATCTAAAAGCTGAATTGTCGGTTAAAATGACAATTAATGATCAGAAATTTCAAGAAATCTTGAAACATCGATCTAAGATAACCAAACTTGAGAATGAAGTTCTTGAGTTGAAGAATAAATTGGGCAAATTTAGAAATTCATCATTTTTGCTAAATGAGATTACTAAAGTTACTGGTAAGCAAAAAGATTCTAAAAAGGGTGTAGGTTTTGTTGAAGTACCACCACTTTTTTCATATGAATATACTGCAAATCCTTTTGCTCAAAAAGAAGAAGTTGTTGTTAATGAACCTTTTGTTCAAGAAAAACCTAAACCAGTAAAAACTGATAACTTTAAGGCCCAATCGTCAACTCAAAAACATCATGTTGAAAGCAATAAAGTGTTTGTTGAGAATGTTGAGAAAGTTGTCATTGAGGATGTGTTTGAACCTGAAGTGATACACAAAGACCAGAACATTCCACGTTCGAATCACATTCTATGTGAACCTCATGAATTTGAAGAGGCGGTGTATGGTTCAAACACATCTCAGGTGAAAAAGGAGAAAATAGTTAAACCAGTGAAGGCTAAGGAATCAGAAAAGCCTAAAGTTTCTGATGAGGATTTGATGCGTTTTATCAATCTTTTTGCATCTAAGTCATCAACTGGTCGTGTTTTTAAGCTTAAAGGAATAAGCAAAGTGTTCACTGAGAAAGACATTCCACTTAACTTGATCAAGCCCGAATTGATTGAAAGTGTTTCTCACAATGAAACTTCTAAGTTACAAAACCTTGAAAACAAGTTTGTGAATTCCAAGACATCAAATATGGTAGATCCTTTGATAAAAGCTATAAATTTGTTAAAATCTGCTAAAAATGTTCAATTTGTGAAATCAAATGGAACTGGCACTCAACAAAGCTTTTCAAATTGTTCAAATATGGATTTCTACATGAAAAGGAAATATGTGACGTTTGATGACTTGGACAAAGGTCCCATTGCTGGAGTTTATCATCAACCTTCAGTTGCACATGTTTCTACTAAACCATCACATGAATGTTGACATGAGAACGTGTTTTCTCTGTGGTGAACATGGTCATGTAGTCAGAAAATGTGGTATGAAGAAATCCCAAATTCTTCATCAATTTATCAAGGAACAATCAAACCCCGTTCCTGTGATTAAGGAGATTTTGAGAAGACCAATGTCTTTCGATGATGAAACCCACATAATGTTTTCTGATGTGAATCCTTGAAAGGTGATTCATGTTAATTAAAATGCAAGTAACATAAAGCCCAAATTCGTTCATACAGAACCTATTTGCAAAATCGTGAATACAAATTCAAGGTTTTCATCAGCAAGAGGACATAGATTACAATGAAGTATATGCTCCAGTTGCACGATTGGAAGCTATAAGAATATTTTTGGCTTATGTGGCTTACAAGAATATTAAAGTCTATCCGATGGATGTGAAAAGTGCGTTTCTCAACGGAGAATTACACGAGGAAGTGTTTTTTTTAAACCTCCTGGTTTTGAAGATCCAGATTATCCTGACCAAGTTTACCGGTTGAACAAGGCCCTGTATGGTCTACACCAAGCCCCGAGAGCTTGGTACGGCACACTTGCTGACCATCTCACTGATAATGGCTTCAAGAGAGGAACTGTGGACTGCACTCTATTTTATAAGAATGTTGGTGATGATCTGCTCCTCGTCCAGTATACAAATGACATGTTATGTAAGAAATTTGAGAAGTCTATGCAAACAAAGTTTGAAATGAGCTCGATGGGGGAGATGAATTTCTGTTTTAGGCTGCATGTTTATCAGTCTGCTAAGGGAATCTTCATTCGTCAGACAAAATACATGAACGATGTCTTGAGCCGATTCAAGATAACTGCCGTAAAAATCCCTTCAACGCATCTTCCCGTGGGTCACAATTTGTCACCGGACGAATTGGAGGATAGCGTAGATCCTACCCTTTACCGAGAAATGATTGGTTCTTTAATGTATTTAACTGCTTCTCGACCTGACATAATGTTTGCAGTGTGTTTGTGTGCTAGGTACCAATCAAATCCCCGAGTGACTCACCTGGCAGCGGTAAAACGTATACTTCACTATCTGAGGGGTAATCCTGACACCGTGTTATGGTATCCCAAGGATGATATATTCAATTTTACTGCATTTTCTGATTCGAATTATGGAGGATGCAAGATCAACTTTAAATCGACCACAGCAGGTTGTCAATTTCTAGGAAGCCAGCTTGTTTCCTGGCAGCGTAAGAAGCAGACATGGGTCTCCACTTCAACCGCAGAAGCATAGTATGTGGCAGCCTCGAGTTGCTGTTCACAGGTTTTATGGATCCAGCAACATTTGCGGGATTATGGTTTGAAGTTTCTTACTACTCCTATCTATATTGATAACTCTGCTGCTATAAGTATCTCCAAGAATCCCGATGCAACACTCAAAAACTAAACATATCGAAATTCGATATCATTTTATACGGGATTGTTTCGAAAAGAAATTAATTGATATTGAGAAAGTGCACACGGATTTTCAAAAAGCCGATCTATTTACCAAGGCATTTGATAAAACTCGTTTTAATTTTCTGCTTGGTTTAAATGGATTAATATCGCTTGCTGATATCCTTAATCAAGGATAACTATCTTTAATTTATTTTTGTTTATTTTTCTTTCTTTATTTTTATGTTTTGGGTTTTGGGGGTGAAAAATGAAAATATAAAAATATTGTGATTTTTTTTGTATAGAAAAAAAATCCAAAAACATTAAAATTTTGAAAAATACAAAAAGATTGTTATTATTGGTTAAAATATTTTGAAACTTTTAAAATAAAAAATATTGTGTTTTCAGTTTGTTTAGAAAAATTCGAAAAGATAAAAAGATTGTTTTTTAAAGTATGTACAGAGAAAAACTAAAAAGATTTTTGCATATTGTCGCTTAATATTATGCCATTTACTTATATTTGAAGGACATATACTTGTATATGTTTGGTCCTGATATTTACTTGTGAATGTTCGAGATAGCCATTTACCCGAGAATTGGAAGTAGTTGGGGCGACTGTTATGCATTCTTATTTAATTCTTTCGCTGAAAATCATGTCGGTTATTTAAGTTTCTGGAACATGCTTGCATGTTTTGGTCCTGTTATCTACTTGTGGATTGATAGGATAGCCATTAATCTATAGACTAAAAGTAACTAGGGCGATTGGATTTATTTTATGTTTATGCTCCTAAAAAATTTTGAGTTTTGAAGCAAAAAGAGAAAATGATAGTACATTGATCATCTGGTCCCATATCCAGAAAAAAATAAGCTTAAAAGACTGAGTGCTTAATTTCATTGGTGCGTTGATAGGTCTTAAACAAGCCGTTAGAGTAAAGTATGTGATATATACATAAAGAAACGCCAAATTAAAAGAGGTGTTAGTATCTACCAAAAATCTCGGTAATGATGGCAGAAATGTAGTAGCCTGTCATACTCAAGCCTTATGTTTGTCTGATCACCAAAAATATAATAAGTTTGAATAAAAGGCATTAGGGTTCTGAACATTGTGAGTCTTTATGCGTCTTAATCATCTAGGTATTCATATGCATGAATATTTCAAACGCTTTTAGAGCAAACCCGAAGTCATTAAACTTGATCGCTGCTGTACATTGTAAATTTTGAATTACTGACTTAATCAAGATCCGCTGTTAGTCATACATTGTTCCTCCCTTGCGTGCGTCTCAATACCAATAAGAAACAGACCCCAGGGGACACAATGTATGTAAGCCTACAAATAAACTCGTGCATACTCACTCACAGTAAACGAATCTTGGTGCATCAAACAAAACCTAAATAAAATCAAAATTTTGATCGACAACATAATTGTTTAATTCAAGTTGGGGTGATACAATAAAAATCAAATTAAGCTTGAACTGCGATTAGAGGCTGATAGTTTCTGATATTTTGTGCTTTAATCGAACAATTAGTCATATCACAAAAACGCTTGACAGTTTGTTATAAGATTTAAGTGGACAACAATATCAATGACCGACTTAACGCCAGTCATAATATCGCTGAAATAAAAAACTGCGATGGAAGGGAAATTTGGTCAATATGATTCTCTGCTTAAACTCACAAAAACTACAAAAATATGTACTACTTTCGTAAAACATACAAAAATACAAAAAAATTTTGTTTTATGTTTTATGTTTACTTTTCGGATTTGAATGTAAATATTTTGAAAAGAAAATGAAAAATACCAAAAAGATTTAATGTTCTCTTTTACATATTATTTTATTCTTTTAAGTTATGTGTTGTAAGCGTAAAAAACGTTAAGGTAATACATCTAATCACACTGGGTAAGATTCGAAAGGTATAAGGTCATCGGGACAAGGGTTTCAGTGATATTATTTATTCATTTATATATTTATTTATTTATTTATTTAAGTTAATTATTTTTAAATTATATTGTGAAAGGGAATTAAATAAATTAATTCGTAATAAATTAATTCTTTAATTATGGATAGCGAATGGGGTTATTTTAATAACGAATTACTTCATTTCGTTACCATATGATTCGCTTCCGCCACTCTGTAACCAACGACCCAATTCGTCTTCTAATATATAACGAATTAAGCACGAATTACTCTTAGTTCGTTATTACTTCGTGTTAGTTATAAAGAATTACTCATTCGTTGCCACGTGTTACGAATGAGATATCAAATTGGCTAATTCCTTAATTCAAACTTAACGAATCAGCTAATTTGTTGTCTTGGGAAATGTGCCAATTCGTCCTATATAGGGAATAGTGACGAACGATTCAGTTCATTCATTCACTATTTTCCCTTCGTCCTTAAGCAAACTCTTGCAAAAATTTTCCAGAAATCTTGATCTTCAATAAACCCTCTTTTGATAATCATTTTAGCTTCGTAAGGTAATGAGAATCCTAACGCAATGATTTTCGTCGAATAACATGACCATTTCAGGGTTCTATTAATTGATTATGTATACCGGTTTAACTCATAAAATGAAAATCTTTAAAAACCAAGTTATACTCAGTTTTGATCAATTTAGATAGATTGGGTTAGCTATCGATGTGATTCCGAGTTGATTTATGCTTATTGCAGATCTTTATATCGTCCTACATGGTTCAATTGATTCTGGAATTGCATGTTTGACCTTTAAGTTCATCCCAATTTTGACTTTGACTTCTGATTAGTTAAAATTGTAAATTATTGTTGTCGATTTGTTATTTAGTAACAAATTGAAACTCATTCGTGTTCAATTCGTTACCAATGACATAATGAATCAACTCTTTCGTGAAATTGATAACGAATTAATTCACATTTGTTCTTAAATTTGTTATTCCTTCAAAGGTATTTCGTTATGTCTAGTTCGTGTTCTCTTATTGATATCAAATTACACAATTTTTTATAACGAAGTACCTAATTTGTTATATCGAATCAGAAAGACTAACGAATTATACTTAGATTTATTTTTGAAAATTTTAAACAAAGATTTATAATATTTATATTATTTGTTTTTCGTTTTACTAAATCTCGGATTTCATGTATCCTCAGTTATGGCAGACGAAATTGTTCAAGATATCCCTGCTGCTGAGCAACAACCAGTGCAACAACAACAAGAGCCGGAACCTCCGTTGATGTGATTTGACAAAAAAAGCATAACATTTGTGCTTTTGTTGGGACTAGTTTTGCTGATGAAGATTTATTTCAAGATATGCTAGCTTTTATACGTCGCTCTTGAATAAGCTATGCTATCACAGAAAACCTGGAGATTCAATTTAGTGTTATACGTCCATTCTGGAACTCAGCTTGATATGCGGAGTCTGAAGATCATATAGTTGCTGAGGTGAACAGGAGGCCAATTGTTATATCAACCGAGGTGATACGAAGGGTGTTGAGGTTTGGTGATAACATGGACAACTCGTGTGAATTCAATAAGGGGTTGATCCGAGGTTTATTTTGTAGTGTGTTTTATATTGGCGACCTTGAACGTTCGATGTACAACAAGGCTTACTTGTGCCCCACGTACAAGTATTTATTACACGTGCTTATCCATAGCCTTGGAGGTCGTAAAGGTGGATTCGATGAATTCCGTACCATGTTACAATCGGCATTTGTCGCGTTGATTTTGAACAAACTGTTCAATTTCTCCGAGATGATCTTCTATCATCTTAAGGAAAAGTGTTTAGTAAAGAATCGACGAAACAAATTCCTTATGTATCCACGGTTTATCCAGATGATCACTCAGGATGCTATTCCTGATCTGGAGATTGATTCAACGCTTCGTAACGATGTGCTAAAGCTGGATCATATGATTGCTAACACATTGAAGAGAATGAAGCAGTATCATCAGGAAACGCCGAGGACCAAACATTTGATTGGTCATATCTCGAATCTGGCGTATGCATGTCCTTCTGATGATCGTTGGATACACGATGATTCGGATTCCGAATGTGAAGAGGGTCTAGGTGGGAACAATGGAGGTGATGATGGAGATGATGGTGGAGATGGTGGTCAAGGTGGTGACCAACGATGTGTTGAGGTTGTAGTAGCTAGTTATTCTGCTACACAATGTAAACGAAAGGGCAAAGAGCTAGCAACAGAGCAACTGCCCAAACGCCGTGTAGTTCATGGCTCTGGAGTTGAGATAAGTCAATGTGAGCCTAGGTCGTCTGATATTCAAATCCCGCCAGTGCCGCTTACTAGCACCCCGGAATTCACGTTGAAGACTACGCTGACATCTAATCTAAGGCTTGGAATGATTCCTCAATATGTATTATCTACGATACCAAGGCCTACTGCTGCTACCTCGGTGGTTCCTCCAACACCAACCATGATGCCGGCGGTTCCCATGGACGTCTCGTTTATGAGGATCAGTCTTCCTCAAGGTCCCGTGCAGCCGGTACCTCAGTCTTTCTATGTTTTGCCCCCGGAAAATCAAATAAGCATGCTCTTGAGTTTGATTCACCTTTATGAGAATCAAATGGCGGCCGATCTTCAAGATCAAGAGCACATGCTATTCAATCAAAGGCGTATGATGGGGTTTGTCTCGTATTGCCAAAAGGAGACAAAGGAGCTTTGTGAGATTGTCACAGCTCAGGGGGGTGAAGATAAAGGAACGGGAGGATCTGATTCTTCAACTTACGTGTAAAGACGATCAACTAAAGAAGCTGAAGAATGTCAAAGATGATCCTGACGCCTCGGGTGCTGGAGACAATGAACCGAAACAAGCTCACAGCTCATCCTCTAGTGCTGGCACGAGCGGCGATGAAGGCAGTGATAGACAGATGGTGGTCTATTATGACTCGGTGATCGTTCAACCAGTCGAGTTGGTCAAAGCCAACACCATCCTGTTCATCGATTACAAGAAGGGCATTGTGATGAGTTCTGCCAACCGTGATGATATTGAAGAAGGGCAGTTCATCGATCAATCTTTGAGACGTCAACAGATTACTTTATTACTGGGACTGAACGATGAAGAACTCGATGCTCTGGAAGCCGAGGATGATGTAGAGGTGGTAAACGACGAGAAAGTCTTACAAGATCCGACGATTCCTCAGATGAATGCGTCGTTTATTTATGAAGATGAAGAAATAGAGATTGAATATGTGACAGCAGAGAAATACCCCGATCTTTATCAATGATCCAATGTTGATGAGGGTATTCCTACCTTCAATGAAGAAAATGTCAAAGCTGCTGAAGTCATCTGGAAAAGATATCAAAGGGTAAAGGCAAGAAGTTTGAGTGGAATCTTGATCTGTCGGTTGCTGATATTCAAGGTTGGTTCGAGTACCGGAGCAAACGAGCTTGTAAAATTATTGAAGCATACAGGTATGTGGATAAAGAACTGAAGCAGGATGCGATCGCACGCGCTAAAGCTAATCAGAAGACAACTTTCAAAGCCGTGTCGACTGTAAAGGTGATATCGTTTCCTGGCCTTATGACTCTGAGGTTAAGGTCTGTATTGTAAAATGGGAGAACGGTGTTCAATATTATCATAAAATCACTGACATTCTCTCATTACCGCGTTCGGATGTTCGTAACTTCGTGAATCGACCTTTTATCAACCGCGGTGGTGATCGTCGAGCAAAATGATTTCATCAACATTTTCTCTTCGAGGTAACCCGCGGCTTTAAGTTCTTTAAGCCGCAGATTCTGATCCGTAAACTTACTGATGAGATTGATCCACGTACGGGATGGAGGAAGCTCGTGCTTAAGGTAAAACTACCGAAAACGATGAAGTATGTACCGGTGAAGACATTCCCGCAAGGTCTTCACCTAACGTTTAACCGTTGGTACTACGATAATCGTAGTACCAACTTCTGTCCAAATACTTGATAATTTAAGTATAGGGTGTTCATACCCTTGATAATTTAAGCTTTGAGTTAATAATAACGAACTTCTATCCAAATAATCTCTCGCTCAACTCTTCACTAATCTATTACTAATACACATAATATAACTAATATTATACATATATAGATAATCAATTAATAGATATCATAAACTAGATCCGTTTAAAGTATTAGATCTAATCCGTTTAATCGTTATTGAATAGATCTTGGGTATTATCACCCACAAATATAAGATCTGAACTTATCCAATGCATATACTACTGCAAGCAACTCCTTTTCTGTAGTTGTGTTATTTATTTTAGCATACGAAAGGGTTTTGCTCTTATAGTATATGGAAACGGGTTTCTTATCCACCCGTTGACCCAAAAAATCTCCAAACACATAATCACTTGCATCACATATAATTTAAATTGGATGTGACCAATCGGGTGATTGCAAAATCGAGGCTTCAACCAATTTTTTATAACATTAAACACATTTAAAAAACTCTTCATCGAAAACAAATGGCACATCTTTTAATAGAAAATTACACAATATCTTTATGATGACACTAAAATTTTTCATGAACTGTTCGTAAAATCCGGCATGTCCCAAAAATGACCGGATTCCGTTAACATTAGTTGGAGGTGGCCACTTAGATATAACATTAAATTTATCCCAGTCAACCTCAATCCCCCTACTCAAGACGACATGCCCCATAACCGTTCCCTCTTGAACCATGACTTGGGTCTTTTCCCAAGTTAAGACCAAATTCGTTTCCACACATTTTTTTAAAACCTTTGTTAATTCTTTTAAACATGAATCAAAAGATGAGCCGAATATAGAAAAATCATCCATAAAAATTTCAAATGATTCCCCAACCATATCTGAAAAGATACTCATCATGAAACTTTGAAAGGTGGTTGGGGAATTACACAAGCGAAAACGCATTCGCCTAAATGCGAAAGTACCGTATGGAGACAAGAAAGTGGTCTTATGTTGGTCATCGGGGTGAATAGCAATTTGATTGTACCCCGAATAGCCATCTAAAATAATTATAATTTCAGACCTGATAATTTTTTGATGATTTGGTCACCAAATGGGAGAGGAAAATGGTGTTTGGTCGCGACATTTAACTTCCGGTAATCAACACAAATTCGCCACCAGGTTACCGGTCGGGTAGCACTTTCTTCACCTCTCTCATTACGGGTGATCTGAATACCCTACTTCTTTGGAACCGTTTGTGTTAGACTCAAACGAGTACTATCCGAAATCGGGAAAATAATTCCCGCATCCAACCATTTCAAAACTTCTTTCTTCACAACTTCCCGCATGTTCGGATTTAACCGTCTTTGTGCATCATGTGCGGGTTTCACCTCGGGATCCGTGATAATCTTATGCATCATGATAGACGGACTAATTCCCTTCAAGTCCGCAATCGTCCACCCAATTGTCGCTTTATGTTATTTCAACACTTCCATCAATGCTTTTTCCTGATCTTCTAAGTTTGAGGCGATGTTGGCGGGTAACGTATCATTTTCTCCCAGAAACACATATTTGAGGTGTTTTGGGAGTTCTTTCAACTGAACTGACGATGGACTCTCAAGTGAAGGTCTCAACTTAGAGTCAATAATATCTAGTAGTTTCTCCACCTATTGAGACTATGGCGGATTCCCGATACTTCCAGCATAAATCTCAACTTCTCTTTCTTCCTTCTCCAACTGATGTGAATGCTCAACTGCTGATCTGCACCAAATAACACACTCTTCTATGGCATCTTTCTCATTTTCATGAGGATTCAACCCGTCAATGATTTCATCCGTGAAGCATTCATCACTCACCAGAGGGTTAAAAACATTTGAAAAAACATTCAACCGAAGATTTTTATTCCCAAAGGTCATGTCGACTACTACGGTTCTAGAGTTTATTAAAGCATTTGCGGTTGCCAAAAAGGGCCTACCGAGAATCACGTTCGGTTGCTGTTTTTGGTTCAACTGACATAATCTAGAAAAGAAAGTCGACCGGGTAATAAAAATCCTCGATCATCACAATCACATCACTAACAATTCCCCTATGGAGCTTAAGTGTCAAATCGGCCAACACCACGTTGTTGTCGGCTTTTATAAGTGGACCAAAATCATTCTGGTTGTATAAGCTTCCCGGGAGAATACTCACCCCCACTCCAAGATCTAATAACGCCCTCATCATTTTAAAACCACCCACTTGAATGGGTATTATTGGCGTTCCCATATCTTGTAGCTTGGGTGGAAGGACTCCCGTCAAAATCGAACTCACATTAGCTGTTAAATCGACCTGTTTAGGCATTTAATGAGTTCATTTTTAGTACACAAGTCCTTCAAATATTTAGCATATGCGGGGACTTGTTTAATAGAGTCAATGAGGGGTAAATTAGTTTTTACTTACTTAAAGACCGCCCACATTTCCTCATATTATGGGGCCCCCTTTTTTGGTGATGATGTTGAGGGACTCACCAATGCCTGAGGAAACAGAACGGTTTATCTGTAGGCCCCGTATCCTTGGTGGTTGGTGTTCCTTTTTCCTTTACCGATTCATTTAAGTTTTTATTAATTAATTATTTTGGTTTATTTATTGGTAATATTTCCACCTCATCATCAGTGTTCCCATTTCCCCCCAAGTCTTCCACCACTCCTTCAACGAAGGTTGATGGTCGATTTACCCCGTTATCAAAAACCTTACCATTCCTTAGGGTACTTACCTGGTTAATGTGGGTGTTCTTTCCACTGGAATTATTTTGATGGATGGTTCTTCAAAGTGTCACTTGGTAGTTGATGTATATAAAAATATACATCTTTTTAGCATCAAATAATCTCTAAAAACTGCAACCTCCATCAACTAATATAGCTCAAATAGCTACTTATCATATAAAATGTATTTTTAGATAAACCTAAGCCTTAAACGAAGAAACAAGCGAAAAGACGAAGAAAAATGAAAGAAAACCTAAAAAAACACTCTAGCACGCCCCCCATGCCTCCCTGGACACGCCCCCATGCTTTCCTGTGAAAGGCAAGAAAAGACAAAATACTACACACGTTGACACAGGGTCGTGTATCAGGAAGCATGGGGCCGTGGTCACCTTTCAGAAAAGACAAAAAAATATAACAAAAAACCAAAATCACGGGGCCGTTCCTTAGGAAGCACGCCCCGTGCTGATTCAGCATATACGACCTAACAGAGCATTTAATGAGACTGGACACGGGGAGGCAAGCCTCATGAAGCACGGGGACGTGCCTGAGTGCCCAGACAGCCTATAAATAGATGAGCATGTTGCACTCATTTGGTGTGCTTGAAGAAAATCTCTATACCGATTTCTCATATAAAAACACCCACATTACACTCAAATTGAAGATCTCGTGGAGAGTTTGAAGGCTTGTAGGCTATCATCATCATCATCATCATCATCATCCATCACCATTGAAGAAGGAATATTCATCCAAAATTTGGTTAGATTTTTTTAGTTTGATCATGTGTTTGTTATCATCTCTGTTGATGTTCATAACCATGCTCATTATGAGCTAAACTCCATTTACCATCTAAAATCTATGATGAAGGTTTGTTTTACTTGATGATTATATTGAACATGTGATTTAGTTTGGTAAAGTACATGGTTATTTTGCAATTATCCTTTGATGAAGAAATGTTTTATCACTTTAACTCAATACATCAAGGTTGATGATTAATAATCATTCACGATTCACTCATGTTCTTGAAGACTAGAAATGGTAAAAAGAATACCTTGATAACTCACTCAAGATAAATCATGGATCCTTATATTGTACTTCGAAATTATGAGATATAAGTTATGATCTATTTCTCTAGTTTTGATAATTCTGAAATAACATTGTTAACACGACTTCTTAGGTTATCATGCTAGTTAAAGAAATCATATGTTAATGGAATGTGTAATTATAACCTAATCAAATCAACCAAGGGGAGGTTGTGTGAGTTAACTCTAACCACCCGAAGTTGTTAGGATTGGTATTTGAGAAATAGAAGTCAATCCTAATCGTTCTAATTTACCAAACTACTTCTCTACATAAATTGACATTCTCGTGGTAGTATGTGATTAAGCAAGGATGGACTTGAAAATACGCATGCTACTTTCTTTTATGTCATAGAATTGTTCACTTAGAAATGAGGGATTATTCTGTCATATATTATTAAGGCAAGTTTATCACATATTTACTTAATAATCATCAAGGAAGAATGGAGTGGATTCTTGATCTTAGATGGTAACCTTCTTATAATTGAATTACTCATTTAGAAATTCTCTTATTGTCACCTATATATTATATATATAAGTATTTCTATTTTACAAAAAGTTTGAAAAATCAACTCCAAAATGATTAACCTCTCCGATTGAACTAAAACGAAGATTCACTATTAGAGATATTTGTGTCCACGGATCGAAACTTGGTTCTTACTAATACAATTCTACATATATGATAGGTACACTTGCTTATTTTTTGTGTGTTTAGTCTTAGTAGAAATCACTTTTATAAATTTTAAACACGACCTTGTGCAAAAGCTAAATCCCATCCATTATATTTTATAACCACACAACACACCTCAAGTTTTTGGCGCCCTTTCCGGGGACACTGTACGTTTTTAAGAGCGATACAAGTTTTAATTTAATCATTGTTTATAAATTGTAAAAAATTTTAACTTTTGTTTTTTTTTCTTTTTACTAACTATTATATTTGAATTTTCTTTAGGCTAGCCTAACCTTTACTTTAGCTTAATTAACTTATACTTTAGTCTAGTTTTAAAATAGCTTAACCTAAGTTTTAGCTTAAATTTCACTAACCTTTAGTTTTAAATAGTTTAAATTTGATTTAATCTCATGTATGTCCTCTACATTCGGACCTGAGCTTGTTTCTCCAATTTCTGAACCGGAACAACTCTCAAGTCGACGAGCACGTAAACGAACTACAGATACCGCCGAAACAATCGAAGACGAGTCAGTAAAAGCCACCGTATCAGGAGAAAATCAAACCGAAGAAATGATGGAAGCACAAAACCATGAACCAAACATGAGCGAATATGCCAAGCCAACTCTCGAAGGCTATGGCAATGTAGTGGCTCCACCCGATATCACCGAACATTTCGAAATAAAATCAAGCACCATTCATATTTTGGAAAATTCAGTTCAATTTCATGGTCTCCTCGACGAAGACCCTCTTTCTCATATTTCTCGATTCTTACAAATATGTGCAACCTTTAAAGTTCAATACTGTTCAGAAGATCAGATTAAATTAAAACTCTTTCCTTTCTCTCAAAGGGGTCAAGCCTTAGATTGGATAGAATCTCTTCCTTATGGTTCCATCACCAACTGGGACCAGATGGTTGAACAGTATCTTCTCAAATACTTTCCGCCTGATAAAACTGCCAAATACCGATCTAGCATTACCGGATTCCAGACCGATGATGATGAGTCGTTACGCGCAGCATGGGAGAGATACAAAAGTATTCTAAGAAGATGCCCACAACATGGACTGAGCATATGGTTACAAGTATAAATTTTCTTTAACGCACAATCAAGTCAAAACAAACAGGCCATCGACCAAGTTGTCTGCGGAGACCTAGGATCCAAATCACATAACGAAGCATTTGAAATCATGGAGTAGGCAGCAAAGAAAAGTTCCGCTTATAACCCACCAAGATCTACACGAACACATAAAGGAATGCACCACGTCTATTCCAACACTCTTTTCACCGCACACTAACATCCTGAAAATATCTATACCAATTTTGTCAATTTAAAACATTGTTTCTTCATGATTAAGAAACATAAGATTTTACATACAAAAATAGCAGTCAGTGAATGTTTCTTCTTGAAGAAGAAACATATTATAGACGTTTCTTCACGAAGAAGAAGCTCAGCATATGATTTGGTAAATGAACCAAAAGACTATAGGTCTAAATATTTTATTCAAACAAATGATCAATCAAAGTTTTAAGCTATCAAAACCAGACTAAAGGTCTGTAACCAGTTCAAGAGACGATCTGGATATTTATATATAAACCTATTTTATTATAGGTTAATCATCAATCAATCATTCATTCACAAAGGTTTTCAAACGGGATCACCACATTATTCAGAACAGACAATCACAGGTGAACATGTTCAAACTTTTATATAATTTATAACGTGAATACGTTAAACCTTTACAAACAATCAAAACAAAATTATACTCTAGAAGATGAACGGGTTGTTTGTCTTAAAGAGTCAGTCAATGCTTACATGAGATTACGTGATCTCTAAAACGTTATAATACAAAGTAGAAAATAAAAGCAACTAAGACCGATTACACATGTGTCTGGATCCAAACATACCTGTTCAGCCTAAACAGTCAAAGGCTACGTGGCTACGGGCTTACAGTCATAACTAGTTCTCCATTAAGGGCTATGTGGCTTGGGGAACACTTTTGTGTGTGTGAGGGCAGTGGTACAAATGCCGGAAGTAGAAATATTTCCGCTGAGCTTATCAAGAAAACTATATAAGGACGTAAAGGTAATTTACATCCTTTTAGAGTCAACGCTTCACCAACACATCGTTGACGTATTTTTCCCCACATTGCAGGGAAACATATTAGTACAGGTAGCAAGGAACTATAGCCATTCATGGAGTTAGACGCTCGCAAGGTAGAGATGGCTCAGTTTTAAATTATTAAAATATTATAAACAAGATTTAAATATGATTTATAAATCAAACACTTGGGTATTTATTATCCGATAAGTTTTCAAATAAATTAATATTTTATTATAACCAAAGTCTTCCGCTAAAATAATCCGCAACTCTGATATATTTACAAAACATGTACCAACTATTGGTCATACTTCTAGGCCCTAAAATGGGGTGTGACAAGTTGGTATCAGAGCCATCGATCTTAGAGAAATAGGTATTTAATTATATCTAGGCTTTGATCAGAAATAGATATCAATCTTATAGTAGAGCCATTAGTTTCAGCTAATTAGGTTTTAAATGTATTTGTATCTAAGCTTTAACTACTGGTTGAATAAGTAGGGATAAGTAAAGATTGAACGTTTACATATCCCTAAACATAAACTGTACAAATGTATTATACAAACTACTCTGGGCATATACACCGAGTAGCTAGACATTCAATAACTACACCTAAATCTGAGCCATCAGACATGGCCAGTAATAACAAGCTTTTCAGTCAAGAATAAACCGACAGTTCTTAATTTGCCATACAGAGGTCAACTGAGTATCTTCCTGGCAATCCACAAATACTAATAGAAAGTGCAATCTTATTACATAATCATCAATTACAATAAATTAGATATTTGACTAGAAAATATCTAAACAGTAATCACAGAATATTCAAATATTACAGATAATATAGGAATGCATTCCTACTTTTAATCAAACCTCACACATATGTCCAATCACAATTCCAGTCGACCTCGATAGGGATACATTGGAACGTCTCTACTTCCAATTCATGTGTCAAGTGATAAAGACTAATACTAAATGACAATGGAAGAAAATTCAGATTCATTCGACACTAAGGTGACGTTTTTTTTAAGAGGTAATACGTCTGCAGTATGCGGATCACATCTGCATGCATCTGTTGCAGAAGAGGTGGACCATACCTCTGCAGTCTGTAAGAAGAAAACTGTTGTTTTTAACGTCTGCAGACTGATAAAATAAAACATAGTGTTTTTAAACAAACTAAACCGAACAAAATAATTGTAATCAAACCTATTAAAATTCTTAACAAAACCAAAGATATAAACAAATTATTCATAAACAAACCAAACCGAACAAACTGATGGTAATAAAACCTATTAAAATTATTAACAAATCAAACAAAACTACAATTAACATTATAGTTGCATACAAATTCAAATTAAATCAAAGAATACTAACATAACAAATTAAAAGTTGTAGTTACAAAATAACCTAAAAATTAGAGAACCAAAATTCTAATGAAATTAAAGAACAATGTTATATTTTATCAGTTCTTAGGTCTCCTGGACAACTTTCTCATCCTTGCACTGTGTACAACGACCTTTATCGTTTATGGTTTTCCAGTACCCTTGCACTCATTACAAGGATGTTGCATTTGCTGGATCATAGACGGTCCAAGATATTTGATAGAAACCTTCATTCCCGTCCCTTGGAAACCACCACATTTCATTGAAGCACTTGACTTTGAACCCTTTCTGCAAATTTGCAAAATCGTGTTAGAAAAACAAAGACCAGACGTAAACAAGAGTAGGAGAATGAGTTCAAACAAAATAACATAAAATAACCTAAAAATTAGAGAACCAAAATTCGGCAGGAATGTGGCAGCCGGAGGTGGGAGTGGAGGGCGTCGCCGGAGGTGGGGAGAGGGGTGACGGGAAAAGGATAGGGGTGGAGGGCGACGACGGATGTGGGGCTGGAATGAGAGGGCCGGAGGTGGGAGTGGAGAGGGTGGTGCCGGAGGTGGGGAGATGGGTGACGGGAAGAGACTGGGGGTGGAGGGCGGCGTCGGAGGTGGGGAGAGGGGGTGACGGGAGGAGGTTGGGTGATATGAGGGCTAGGATTGTGTGGAGATAACCATTAAAAGTTTATGTGAAGAGATGAAAAGGTTTAGAAGAGGTAAGAAGAGGTTGATCCATGTCTGCGTGTTGAAGAGGGCGTGCAGACCTTCTTTTAATGAATTGTCTTCTGAAAAACAAACAGTCTGCAGGCTTTAATGTCTGTGCTTCGCAGACAAAAGAGGCCAGGAAGCTCTTTTGTTAAAATACAAAAACCCCCTAAGACTCCATTAGTTCTGATAAAGTGAAAATCAAAATATGTAAGGAGCAAGTTCAAGTGGATCAAAGAAACCAATAATGTCAAAAGGAAAATGAGTAATGACTAATCCAGAAGACAATTATCAGGGACAACAATATTTCAATTATCCAGCATTTCAAAATCCTAACTTTGCTCACACTCAAGGAAAACGCTTGAATACAGATCAGAATTCCTTAGAAGGAATGTATGACATTGTAGGTAATTCTATTCATTACGAAATCCATGTCACCAAATTAGTAGAATCAATGCTTAATAAAGATATGGAAAACAAGGAAAGACAAAAATAAGAGGAGATGAGCAAAAACACCAAGAAGGAAAAAGAAGATCAAGAAATTGATCATTCGCTGGAAGAAGTAGACAATAAGATCTTAATATCAGTATAGCAATAGTAGTTTTGTACATTCTTGCTACTACAACATAAATAAAAGATATGCTTTACTTTCTTCTAAATACTAAACTTATCTTTAAATTATGTCAAGGAATAGAAACCATAAACTCTTAGAGTAATTCTCCCAGCAAGTCTGGAAGTAAGAGAATATCAGCTTCAGGAAAAGTCCAGGTGGACAAACTCTATAAATAATAATAATTCCAAGTCAATACTAGAGAGATAATTAGCAAAAGATACATAAATAAACCTACAAAGAGAATTAGAGAAATTCTCATGGGTTGTCTGTACACAAGGTATGTACTAGTCATTTCAAGAGCATACAATAAAGGGAAAGGTAGTTATATCTTTATAGAAGCTTATCAAACATCATCAAGATATTTAGAGAATTTTATGGTAATTATGAGATATATGGATATATCATCTTCCTTAATATCATTTCTCAATTAAAAGGAAAAACATATGGATTGTGCCAAAACAAAACAAATAACCGCAAGGAAAAGTTAGTTGAGGTCCGATAAAAAGAAGAAGCAAAATTAGAAAGAAATTTCCTCTAAGAATATGACTAATTTATTAAATGTTTCATAATCAAGAGATTTTTTATACTTATAGCGTTAAGTTTACATGTCACATAGTTTATCATCAGTATATAAGTTTCTTTCACACCGATGCAATTCAATTCACAGAATGACGAACCTAAACAGTCAAGCAAATAATGATGAAGTTTCCAACCAAATAAGCAACAAGGACATGATAGAATCTGACCATGAGATTCCTAAACAATATTTAGTCAAGATACAAGAGAGAATTCATGACATAATGACTCATCTCATCGATGCAATGAAAGGAGAGACACATAATTTTAAATATTCAAATATGGTCGTTAGAACCTATCCATAACGAAAACCTTCACATCATGATAAAAGAATTCATAATCTCAATACTGATAGTAGATTCAATAATAAGCTTAAGAACCATTTAGTAACTTAAGGTTGCAGTTTTAAGGATTTCATAACCTATGAACCAAAATAATTTTATGGAAACCAAGGTGTTATACCAACTTAACGATGGCTTGAAGAGATCAAGTCCATCGTCATCATTAGTCAATGTACTGAGTTTCAAAAGATTCAGTACGCATCTCTGAAATTCAAAGGTAAAGCTCTAGAATGGTGGAACACTCTAATCGTGAGAAAGGGCAGAGAAACCATGTTTCAAATGAAATAGGAAGCATTTTAAGAACTCATATTACAACAGTTTTTCCCCATACAAGAAATTAATCATAATCAAACTAAGTTTCTAAACCACCAGATGGATGGCACAAATCTCACAGAATACAATATTAAGTTCCTTGAATATTGCCAATCAACTTCGCGTCTAGAAGACTTAGAATACAAAAAAGTTATTCAATACATATTTGGGTTACCCAAAGAGATAGGAGATATAGTAAGAACCCATATGCCACAAACTACCTCCTCGACCATGGAATTGGCCAGATATTTGATCAATAGTATGGTAAGAAATACAGAGGTTAAAGAGAAAAATAATGTGAAAAAGAAAGAAAAAGAAACAATCAAGCAAATGAAGAAGATCAACAAGGAGAAACCATTTAAATTCAAAAGACCAGTTTGTCAGAACTGTGGTAAACGACATTAAGGAAAATGTCGAAAACAGAAAAAGAAAATACATCAGTCACATGTACATTCTGTAACAAAACCGGTCTTTCTGAAGAAGACTATCCAAGGAAAGCAGTTGCATGCTTCAATTATGGAGAAAAGGGACATTATAAAATGGAATGTTCAAAAACACAATAAGAAATAAAAAGATCAGCAACAATAGGATGAATGAAAAACAAAGGAGCATCTGGTAATCGAGAATAGAAATAAACAAGAGTATATCTAAGAAATATCCAACACTCAAAGCCACAAGAAATAATTAGTAAACTCTTGTAAACTGTTTGTAATCTCGTATTAAACGAAAAATTTTGTAATCATATAAGGCTATTTAAATCCCTAACGTATATAAAGAAAGATATTAGCATATAGATCGTGTCTTTACACGAGAATGCTTATATGCAAAAGGAAAAGAGATAGTAAATTTTCGAAATACAAGAAACTATGTTATTTAATAATCATCATCTATAGAAAGATGAAACGAATGAATTAAACCAAGACATAAGAACATGTCTACTCAAAGAAAATCAGTTACCCGAACTTTGAAATTAAAGGAAGGAATCTGTCAAGATCATGAAGTAAAGGATATCATTACTCAAGTATGAATATCTTGAATGACGAAAGAATTTAAAGGATTCAGTAGATTGAATTCAAAATGCAATCTAGTTAACATTAGTAAATGTTTAGAATACACAAGGTAAGGTAAATAGTTAAACATAACTAGCCACTGTGCATAACAACTTACAATTACTTATGACATTCTGAACTATTAACTGAATACATCATCCAAAGATGTGAGTTAACAACAAATCAGAAATTCCAATCATTCAAACAACTCTAGTTAAACTCAAGAAATAGATTAGATAGAATCTGATCATAAATCGAGAAGTAAGAAATCATTCACATCGAATCTCGAGGACGAGATTCATTCCAAGGTGGGGAGGACGTACCATCCTGAAAATATCCATGCCAATTTTGTCAATTTAGAAAGTTGAGGGACTAGTTAGTCATCTAGCTAAAGATATATGGAAGTGGCACATGTCCTATGACTCATCATTATAAGAAGACACATGTCACATGGTGGCAACACAAAAGGACACATGTCATCACATAACAATTCATACCGTCACAAAGTGACATGTGGCTAGTGACAAATCAATATGAATGCCACATGTCAACACCTTATGGCATGACTCATTATAAAAAAATGACACATGTCACATAATTTTTCATTCATAAGGATATAGTCAAAATATAGTTTCTTCACGATTAAGAAACGTAGCATTTCATAGACAAGGAATATGGTTAAAACATTGTTTCTTCATGATTAAGAAACATAATATTTTACATACAAAAATAGCAGTCCATAAATGTTTCTTTTTAAAGAAGAAACAAATTATAGACGTTTCTTCGTAAAGAAGAAGCTCAGCATATGATTTGGTAAATAAACCAAAAGACTATATGTCTAAATATTTTATTCAAACAAATGATCAATCAAGGTTTAAAGTTATCAAAACTAGACTAAAGGTATGTAGCTGGATCAAGAGACGATCCGGATATTTATATATAAACCTATTTATTATAGGTTAATCATCAATCAATCAATCATTCACAAAGGTTTTCAAACGGGATCACCACATCATTCAGAACAGACAATCACGGGTGAATAAGTTCAAACTTTTATATAGTTTATAACGTGAATACGTTAAACCGTAACTAACAATCAAAACATACTTATACTCTATAAGATGAATGGGTTGTTTGTCATAAAGAGTCAGTCAATGTTTACAAGAGACTACGTGATCTCTAAAACGTTATAATACAAAGTAGAAAATAAAAGCAACTCAAAACCAATTACACGCTCGTCTGGATCCAAACATAACTGATCATCCTAAACAGTCAAAGGATAAGTGGCTGTGGGCTAACAGTCATAACTAGTTCTCCATTAAGGGCTACGTGGCTCGGGGAACACTTTTGTGTATGTAGGGCAGTGATACAAATACCGAAAGTAGAAATATTTCTGTTGAGCTTGTCAAGAAAACTATATTTGTATTGTAACGGTAATTTGCATATTTTTAGAGTCAACGATTAACCAATACATCGCTGTCGTATTTTTCCCCACATTGCAGGGAAACATATTAGTACATGTAGCAAGGAACTATAGCCATTCATGGAGTTAGACACTCGCAAGGTGGAGATGGATCAGTTTTAAATTATTTATATATTATAAATAAGATTTAAACATGATTTTTAAATCAAACCCTTGGGTATTTGTTATCCAATAAGTTTTCAAATAAATTAATATTTTATTATAACCAAAGTCTTCCGCTAAAATAAACCGCAACTCTGATATATTTACAAAACAGGTATCAACTATTGGTCATACTTCTAGGCCCGAAACTGGGGTGTGACATGCACAGCTTGAAGCACTTTCTAAAAAATTCGAACAATTTCAAGCCAAACTATCAAAAACGAGGATCACCTGTGACACCTGTGGAGGAACACATAAGAAGTGTGGCAACAAAAACGTCAGTATGGCCATGGAAGAAGTTTACTTCATCGCCCGACAAAACAGCGCTTTCAGCAACAACTACAATCCAGGTTGGAAAAAACACCCGAATTTAATTTGGAAGGACGGAGGTAACACTCAAAATCTACCCGGATTTGAAAAGATGCTGATGAACCAATCCTGTAGGTTCCTGGACGGATCGTACACGGGATATCGCTATCTACGCAGGTGCGGAATCCCTGCGTGGGTAGATACGAGCGTAGAATACGTAAAACACGAACACACGATACAAACGAAACCACGTTATATTATAACTCGAACCACGTCTATTACAGACACTTGACACGTGAAATGATCACAGCTATATCGAACTCTGAAACAAACTCTCTAAAAAGCGAACCTTAAACAGTAACCCGTAGGTTACTTAAATACACGACAACTTCGCCTCAGGCGAAGTTGTCAATAACTTCGCTCGTTGAACAAGTTCGCCTAAGCGAACTTGTCAACAACTTCGCTCGGTTAACAAGTTCGCCTAAGCGAACTTGTCAACAACTTCGCTGTTACACAAATAATTACATAATCAATATTACAGACTCGATTACAGACTTTATACATATGAACTACTGACATCTATGTACCAACAGACTCCCCCTTGGCAGTAGCTTCATATCTTGATCTTTCAGCTCTTGTCTTGTAATCCTGTATCTTCATGCGTGCACTCCTTCTCTAACACACACCGTGACTACTCGCTGATATTTCCTTGCTTCATCCTTCCAAGCAGGAATATAGAATATCTTCTTTTCGTTCAACGCTTGCAAATCAGCTTTCGATAAGTTAACAAGATGCATCGGGTCATACACCCTCAGCACTTCTTGTTCATCTTCGTCTTCCATCACGGCTTCAGCAGTCTGGCAATCAACGTACCACCATTTTAGATTCTTCAACACATCTTGAGGCATATTCTTCATTGGAACCTCCTTGATGCATCGGATCGGCTTGTACTTCATCACCATCCATGGCTTGCCATCTGCTCTCAATCCCCTCTCTTTATCTTCCACTAACTTCCCTTTTTGAGGCTTCAGAAGTTCAAACTTTTTATGTTTTACGCCTTCTTTCCACACAATCTTCTCAATCATTCTCGCCATATTGTTGTCACTTCTGTTTATCAGGCCTAATCTGCCCAAATCTTTCACCTCGCATTCCGGCAACGTGTTGAAAGATCTCAACATTCTCTTGAAGTATTGAATGCCATCATAACGTTTTACCACAAATAACTTGATCTGTTCATCATAAATCCAACAGATGATCCCCTTCTTCGCCTCAGCATAGCCTTTAATGTTATAGCTCTTCTTGAACATGGCTGGAACAGCAGGCTTCTTGGTCTTGATAAACCAATGAGCACAGCCTTCCTTCCACCTAGGCTGCTCCTCCCACTCAGTAGTCTCATCCATCTCAGCCCTCACATCGGCTTTCTCAACCTCAGGGATCTCGTGCTCGACATTTTCTTCAACAATCTCCCCTTCTTCTATCACATGTTCTACCACAATTTCTGCACCAATCTTTTCAATCTCACTGATTGGCAGAACATCTTCATCAAATAACACATCGTCGCTGAACATGTCATCATCAAGTTCCTTCAGCGCATCGATCACGTCAGCTTCCACCATCACTACATCATCACCACCAGCCGCTTCGGTAGACTCCCCCTCAGCTGTGGAAGCCCCAAGAGCTTGAGAGGTTCTTGGCAGCTCACCACCTGCACCTTCCGGTGCATTGGGATCATCGTCTTGGTCTTCTCGACGCTTGGTCCTCAACTCATCACCTCTACAGCTCATCTCCCCCTGAGATGCCAAGAACACCTTCAAGGCATCTATTATTTTCCCGTGCTCAGCCAGGAGGGATGCCTGCAGTTGATTTGCTTCCACTAGGCTTTGAATAGTCTTTGACTGCTCAGCTACAATCCGCTCTAGTGAAGCTATCCGTTCCGAGTCAGAAGAGGGCGTGTCCGCAGGTGGTACCGTACCCGATACTCCTGCAGTAGTGGTGACCGTAGACTCAACAAATCGTGCTACTACCACCGATGGAGTAAACGTTGGAGGTGGTAGAGACACAATTGCTGGAGCCGACGTCTGGACGGCCGTGACCGATGGAGTGTCAGCCGACGATGTAGCCACTACGGGAACAACCGTAGCGCTTGTACTCGATACCTGCACAGAGGTAGGAACAAGGGACATACCAGACAAGGCAGGTGGAGCAAAACGTGCAAACCTTGAAGTCTCTCCGGCTCCCACACCCATACCTGTCGTTTCCCTACGTGAACGCTTTCTTACCAGCCGCACAGCTTCTTCTTCATCATCTTCCTCGTCGTCATCGTCAACAATTCTCTTCTGTTTCCCAACCGTTCTCTCATGTGTAACCATCATCTGTCTAGCCTCTTCCATCACATCATCAAAATCAGCTTGTGGACCCGAGACTGGAATATTCTCATGTGGATCAAATCGGTCCATATCAAACAACCCTTGCCCACTGAACATGGCGTCAAGATCAATCTCAGAAGCTGGCACAGCAGCAGATACAGCAGTAGATACAGCAGGCGCAGCTGATACAGCCTGGGGTGCTGCCGCCTGTTGTTGTCTTGGGTCCCTAAACTCGTCCCCTGCCGCAGGCACATACTCCGGGTTTATAAGATACCCAAAAAGCGGAGTATGCCTGGGACGCAGCTCAGGCTTGCTTCGTGCGCTGGAAGTGCGACACTGAGCAAAGATACGTTTCGTCACACATTCCACGTATCGAATAGGGCGTCTTTGAGGTAGCGACGGAGCCACATGATTTAAAATCATCTGTAGGAATTGTGGATACATTATAAACCGCTCACGCGCCACAGCCCTCCTCTGACGATCGATCTCGTAAAAGATCATCTGACTAAAAGAATATCTTTTATTGTAAGTCAGGGCAGTCATAGCAGACTGCATTGTCGCACCCATTCCATCAGTGCCCTCCTTCCGTCCTGACATACATACTATCATGACGTGCATTAGGAAGCGCCACTGATCTAATAAAAATACTTTCCTTCGCTGTGTATCCCCTAAGAGACCTGAATACCCCATCCGTAGGAACGCGCCATCACGAAAAGGAGCAACAAACTCCGTTGGGTCATCTCTTGTTTCTTCTCCAAATTGCAACGCCACCCGTATATGTTCAGAGGAAAACTGAACAACTTGACCATTAACGGTGGCTCGCATCACCGGGGGCTCAACCCGGCAATCATACTCTACCGTCTGCCAAAAGTCTTCAATGTTCGGCAGCGAAATAGGCAGGGTAGTTGTTACTGCATGATAAATCCTTGAGCGCAGGAGAAAAGTGATTATCTCCCTGTAGTCTTCCACGCCCTTTGCATCTGGGTCAAGTGTTATGAACTGGTTATGGGCTGGAAAGAACTGTCTTTGATCATCACCGTCATCACATGCACCTCCAACAGCAGCCATATCTGCACAAAACGAACCAAGTTAGATAAACGTTTAAGTTGTACACAAGTTCGCTTGATTACCAGTAGCGAAGTTGTGGTCAAACCTGTATAGGCGAAGTTATAGATGAGGCGAAGTTGGGAACAACTTCGCTTCATCTTTAAGTTCGTCTAATTAATTTTAAGTAAAAAGGTCTGGGCGAAGTTAGTGATAACTTCGCCTCTTCACAACATCGCCTCAGGCGAAGATAAGGGTTAGGCGAAATTAAGCCTTAGGCGAAGTTGCGGATAACTTCGCCTCAGGCGAAATTAATCGTCTGGCGAAGTTGATGATAACTTCGCCGAAACCCTAACTTCGCCTGAACTGAATCGGCGACTGTTCAGATTCCAACCACCGGAAATCCGGTGATTTCGGCTAAGTTCGACAATCAAGGACATCAAAACACATGATATTAAGGATGTTTAGATGAGAAGGATGTCCATGCACACGTTAACACAAGTTTTGAAAGTTTCGATTTTGAATGTCCGACGACCCGAGGTCTCGAACCGGGTAAAAACGACCATGAAAGAACATGTTTGTGAGGTATATCGACAATACGTACCCTCAACTGATAATAGAAACTGGAAACGAAGATCGAAATCGGAAAAAAATGGTAAGTTCGCCGGAAAAGCTCTGATTAAGTTCGCTGGATTTTTTGAAAATAATGAATGTCACTGTTTAAAAAATCCTTATATAGGGTCAGTGAAGTTCAGGCGAAGTTACGGATAACTTCGCCTAGGCGAAGTTAAGCACAAGTTCGCCTGATTCAACTACTTCGCCTATAATTTCAAAATCAAACCTTTAAGTTTGAACATTTTGCAATTAACATTTGAAACTTCCAAAAAGAGTTAAACAAAAATGATCATGTCTAAGTAACCAGTTATAAAATAATACAACTACAAAAATAGGAAAAACTTATAAAAATTTAACGAATAAGGGATCAAATTTCAGTCTAGGTAGGGACAGCTATGTTTTAGAAAAGATCCTAACAGGAATCATACTAACTACGTGACTGTCACATAGATCCGTGTTTAGCTGTATTATGACATATAGAGACAGGTTGTAAGCAGGTAATATACTTAAGATGGTTTTCATCGTTTCTGTGATACGAGTTAGGTTCAATTAATCCTTAAAATTTAAGTGGGCAACAACTCAGAAATATTGATGCCTCCTATCTATCCTCAAAGCGTATTTGGCTTTCCCCAAGTCACCCCGAGTTGACTTCGACCCATAGTGTCTGATTAATTTGTATGTACATTCCTTCTGGTTCCCGTTCTTCTTCTTACTCAAGATAGAGAAGTCTTGATTTTATGGTCACTAATATGTTACTATAACTCCAAATATTTTTTTTTTTTTTTTTTTTTTTTTTAACAACATTGACTTCAAAGTAGAAATTTACTGCAAGTCCCGAATCTGGATCACTGCAGTGTCTTGAAACGCTTTCTTCACTGGAATCAGAACACACATGGGCTCGTGTATGACTGGGTAATCGCTTTTCTGCCTATCATTCGAAAAGATGTATATGAAGACACGCAAAACTCTTAAGGAGTTTCCACGTAAAATCAAGTAAAATTAGTTTGTATCACATCTACTTTTACGCACCATAAAAAGTTACCATGACATACAATGATTGTCCTAAAGCCTTTTAAGCCTAATAACTTCACTAGTTAAGCACACACAATCAGTATATATATCATTTTCCAAGGTTAGATCAATTTTCCGTTTAACATAGCTAACGAACTTCTTACGAAGTAACAGACTTGAAAAGTAATTTCATTTCCCTCTAAAAAAAAATATTTGACTTCAATCGCCCCGATCACGTCAAAGTCTTCAGGTAAACGGCAATCCTGAAGATCCAATGGATCAACTGGACCGACCACATACAAGTATGTGTCCTTCTAACTAAGTATGACCGACTAATTTTCAGCGACAGAAAGAAAACACATCATAACCGCCCCGGTCACTTTCAGTCGTCTGGTTAATGGCGACCCTCATTCTCTACAAGTAGAAACGAGGACCAAAACATATCCGAGGATATGTCCATCTAACTGAGGCAACCGACTAATTTTAAGCAATAGTGACGTTTTTTTTTTTTTAAATAAACACAAAAACATGGTTACTCGGGATTGATCATCCCATTCAGCTCAATTAGGTTTTGAAATCTGGATTTATCAAACGCTTTTGTAAATAAATCAGCGAAATTATCTAGCGTATCGACCTTTTCGACCTTATCAGTTTCTTCTCAGCACAATCCCGTATGAAATGATGACGAATGTCAATATGTTTAGTTTTACTATGTTTCACGGGATTGTTAATTACTGAGATGGCAGCAGTGTTATCAATTAAAATAGGAGTGAGTAAGAAATTCAGACCATAGTCGCGCAATTGTTGCTGAATCCACAAAACCTGAGAACAGCAGTTGGATGCTGCCATATATTCAGCTTCGCACGTTGAGATTGCGACTGACGTCTGTTTCTTGCACTGCCATGAAACTAATCTTCCACCGAGAAACTGACATCCTCCTGTTGTCGACTTCCGACTCTGATTGCACCCTCCATAATCAGAATCCGTATAAGCAACCAGTTCCAAGTCTCCTCCCTTCGGGTACCACAACCCTAGCTTCGGCTTGCCTTTGAGATACCGCAAAATCCTCTTCACACCCTTCATGTGAGATTCCTTTGGGTTTGCCTGAAAACGAGCACAAAGACAAACAGAAAACATTATATCAGGCCTAGAAGCAGTTAAATACATCAAAGAACCTATTATAGCCCGATACTGAGTTGGGTCCACATCTGCGTCACCGTCTACTTCAGCTCCCAACTTGTGGTTGACGCAAATTGGAGTGTCAAATGGAGAAGAGTCCTCCATCTTGAAACGCTTGAGGACATCATGAACATATTGTAGGTTCCTTGAAACGCTCTGATACCAATTGTAGGTTCCTGGACGGATACATAATTAATATTACATAAACTTGTCAACAACTTGGCTGTTACACAAACAATTACATAATCAATATTACAGACTCGATTACAGACTTTATACATATGAACTACTGACATCTATGTACCAACAAATCCTACCAACCTAAACCTCAATTTTAAGAACAAAGTTCTAGTAGCCATCAAAGTCCAAACTACTCAAAAATCGAAGAAATGTTGATCCAAATTATGACAAAGATAAATGAAGTAGAAAAGAAGGCCAACTCAAGAGTTGTTGATATCAGCGGAGTATTGTTAAAGCATGAAGCTGATCTAAAAAGTCAACAAGTATCAATGCAGAATCTAGAAACTCCGATTGGACAGATTGCTCAACAACTGTCTGAAAGACCACCTGGAGCTCTTCCAAGCAACATAATCACAAACCCAAATGCGACAGCCAACGCTGTTAAATTGAGAAGTGGCACAACCATTGTTATCCCACCAACTCCAGAACCAGTTATGGAGAAGGAAGCCCCTGATAAGACACGGGAGATACGGATTCCAACATGCATCGTGCAACCTAAGGAATCAGTCCGAGCTTATGTTCCACCTATCCCAGACCCTAGACGGCTGATACAGAAGAGATTGGAAGCCCAGTACGGGAAGTTTTTAGAACTCTTCAAACAACTCCACATCAACATCCCTTTCGTCGAAGCCATTGTTCATATGCTGAAATACGCAAAGTTTCTCAAAGAAGTGTTGACCAACAAAATAAATCTGGAGGAACTCTTGCATGTTACCCTAAGTGAAGAATGCTTAGCTGTCCTACAAAACAAGCTGCCACCAAAAATGACCTATATTATCCCTTGTCGCATAGGAAATTTGTCTGTTAGCAATGCCCTGGCCGACCTAGGAGCTATTATTAACTTAATGCCATATGCAGTGTTTTCAAAACTAGGGATAGGAGAACCAAAGCCCACCCGCATGAGCATTCAGTTAGTTGACCGATCCGTTAAATATCCTCGAGGCATTGTTGAAAACATGCTTGTTAAAATTTACAAATTTTTTTTCCCAGTAGATTTTGTAATACTAGACATTGAGGAAGACAAAAGTGTACCTCTGATTTTAGGAAGACCTTTTTTAGCCACTGCAAAGGCCATCATAGATGTTTGCACCGGCTAACTCACTCTCATGGTCAATGACGCGACTATCACTTTTGACATAAGAAAATCTATGCAACATCCGCAACATCACGATGTCACATTATATTGCGTTGACATCATCGATTCTATCGTGAGTTGCTTTGTGCGGAAATCATCCATCAATAACCCAGTAGAAACACAATCTTAACTAAAATTATCACCAAACCCGTTTTAGAAAATGAAAATCTCAATATTAGTAACAACACTCAAGAAACATCAGAAGTAGTATATGAGATCAACGAATGCAATGAAAAATCTAAACTATCAATCGAAGAACCACCAGACTTTGAGTTAAAAGAACTACCAAACCATCTCGAATACGCTAGTCTGGAGAAAGACTCTCAACTCCTAGTAATTATTTCATATCACCTTTCTAAAGAAGAGAAAGACGAACTTCTTAAGGTTCTTAAAAACCATAAGAAGGCTATCGCATGGAAGATCATGGATATCAAGGGCATCAGTCCCTCCTTTTGTACTTACAAAATCTCCATGGAGGAAGAATACAAACCCGTGGTCCAACATCAAAGACTTCTCAATCCTAACATGCAAGATGTGGTGAAGAAGGAAGTAATCAAACTCCTCGATGCCGGATTAATCTATGCAATATCATACTCACCTTGGGTTAGTCCAGTTCAAGTAGTACCCAAGAAGGGAGGAATGATGGTTGTAATGAATGAAAAGGACGAGCTAATACCAATGAGAACCATCACAGGCTGGCGAGTCTACATTTACTACCGGAAGCTTAATGACGCCTCAAGAAAAGATCATTTTCCAATACCTTTTATCGACCAAATGCTTGAACGTTTATTTGGAAAAATGTTCTATTGTTTTCTTGATGGATTTTCCTGATACTTTCAAATTCCCATTGCTCCTGAAGATCAGGAGAAAACCACCTTTACATGTCCGTATGGCACCTTTGCCTACCGAAGAATGCCATTTGGACTATGTAACGGTCCGGCCACCTTCCAACGTTGCATGGTGGCCATCTTTCATGAAATGATCGAACACTCTATGGAAGTTTTCATGGATGACTTCTCGGTCTTCAGAGACTCCTTAGATCATTGTCTAAAAAACCTAGACAAAATGTGGGCTAGGTTTGGAGAAGTAAACTTAGTACTCAACTGGTAGAAATGCCATTTTATGGTCAAAGAGGGCATTGTTCTCATTCACAAGATATCACAAGCAGGACTAGAAGTTGACAGAGCAAAAATCGAAACCATATCCAAACTTCCCCCGCCAACTTCAGTCAAAGCCATTAGAAGTTTTCTAGGTCACGCGGGATTCTATTGTCGTTTCATAAAAGACTTCTCCAAAATTGCTAGACCTATGACCAAACTTCTGGAGAAAGACACATCATTCGTCTTCTCTGAAGAATGTGTTGACTCGTTCAACATATTAAAAGAAAAACTTGTCAACACACCAATAATGACTACACCTGATTAAACCCTTCCATTCGAAATCATGTGCGATGTGAGTGAATTTACAGTTGGAGCCATACTTGGACAACGCAAAGAAAAGCATTTTCACCCAATTTACTATGCTAGTAAAACTCTTAATGATGCACAAGAAAATTACACCACAAAAGAAAAAGAGTTATTAGCGGTAGTTTTTGCCTTTGAAAAATTTAGATCGTACCTAGTTCTTTCCAAAACCTTAGTTTACACCGACCATGACGCCATACGATACCTTTTCAACAAGCAAGATACAAAAACCAGACTCATCCAATGGATTCTACTACTCCAAGAATTCAACATAGAAGTCAAGGACAAGAAATGAGCAGAGAATGTAGCCGCAGACCATCTTTCACGCTTAGAATGCCCAGCTTCAGAAGAGCATCATAAGTAAATTATCGATGATAATTTTCCTCATGAAGTTCTCATGAATATCCAAGTATTCATGAAAGAGGAGGACGATAGTCCTTGGATTGCCGATTTCGCGAACTATCTAGCTTGCAGAATCCTAATAAAATGGCTAATTCATCAACAACGGAAGAAATTCTTCTCCGACCTTAAGTTCTATTTCTAGGAAGACCCGTACTTGTTCAAGATAGGAGCATATCAGGTTGTCCGTAGGTGTGTATCAGGAAAGGAGGCCTTAGATATTCTCAAACCTTGCCATGAATGACCAACTGATGGACACCACAGTACCGCCACCACGGTTAGAAAAGTGTTTGATGCAGGATTTTTTGGCCCACCATATATAAAGACACACATGCTTTGATCCAAGCATGCGATGCTTGTCAAAGAGCTGGAAACATCTCAGCCAAAAATGAGATGGTTCAAAAAGGCATTTAAATTTGTGAAATCTTTGATGTATGGTGAATAGATTTAGTCAGCCCATTTCCTAACTCATTCGGAAATAAGTACATCCTTGTAGCAGTCAACTACGTGTCTAAATAGGTAGAAGCATAAGCTCTTCCCACTAACGATGCTCGAGTAGTTGTACAATTTCTAAAAAAGCTATTTTCACGATTTGGCACTCCAAAAGCCCTAATAAGCGACAGAGGTACTCACTTTTGCAATGCGTTGATGGACAAAGTCTTAGCACGATATGGAGTTCACCACCGTTTGGCAACAGTATACCATCCGAAGACTAGTAGGCAAGTGGAACTCTCGAATCAGGGATTTAAAAGGATTCTTGAAAGAACTATAGGAATGAATCGCAAAAATTGGGCAGAAAAGTTAGATGACGCTTTGTGGGCCCTCAGGGTAGCCTACAAAACCCCCATATGAACAACACCCTTCAAACTTGTTTATGGTAGAGCATGTCAACTACCCGTAGAACTAAAGGACAAAGCTTACTAGGATCTTAGAGAGGTGAATTTTAATCTAATGTCCGGTGGTAAAAATTGGGAAGATCAAATTCACAAACTACAAGAACTAAGAACACTGGCCTATAAAAACTCCTGGTCTTACAAAGAAAAGACTAAATGTTTACACGACCCCCATTTAAAAGGAAACAAGAAATTTCAAATTGGTGATCGTGTACTGTTATATAACACACGTTTACGTCTTTTCCCAGGAAAACTGAAGTCTCGTTGGACAGGACCATACATACTTGAATCATTTTTTGACTACGAAACAGTCGAGATTTTAAATTCTGACGGCCACAAGTTCAAAGTTACTAGACATCGATTAAAACGATACATCGAAGGACCATTCGAAGTTGTATTGGAGGTAGTGATCCTTCACTATAACCAATGAACATACTAGAAGTAGGGTTTGGCCAAGACCCTCATTAAACCAGGCCTTGTATATAAACCTTTTGTCTCAAAACACGGGGGTGAGCCTCAGTATGCACGATCCCGTGCCACAAAGTGCGGGCCGGAATCTTCGCTGCAAAAACCTCAGTCAGTCTGGTTTGTAACAGAATTGTCAGATCAAAAGCATGGGGCCGTGTTTCCTTTTACACGGGGTTGTGCCTGATAACTGCTTGGCTATAAATTGCACCTCTTGCCAATGCATTTCTTGCACCAAACCAAACACAACCCCTCTCCCTTGAAAAATCAAAATACCAACTGAGATAAACATTGCAATTCCCGTTCCTCGCCAAACGAGAAACAAAACCCGACACATTTCAAAAGCCGATCTACTCATTAAACTTCAATAGCTCGAAAAGGAATTCACCAAAATGAATCTCCTTGCGGAGATGCACCTCATACAACTCACCGAGTCGATTGAAAGCATGAAAATGGAACTACGGAACATCAATGAACAACTTCAGTTTCAAGTCCTTCGTTTCATATACTTTCCTCCACCTGGGACGTTCGATGGAGGAGAATCTTTCGGTGGAATTTAGAGACATTCATCTTTATGTTTTCATGTGTAATCAAGTTCAATAGGCTCAAAGTTTAGGATTTTCAAGCTTAACCCGATTTAATTTCATGTTGTACCCGAATTTGTGTTTAGGACATTTTTAATTAATGAAAAGTAATTTTAGGACGTTCAAAATGTTCATTTAACATCTTAAACATCATTCCGAAAATTCTTGTTCTCGTGTTTTGCTGAAAAATCAAAGAAAGCATATCAGTGACTAAAAGCACTGGCCGTGCTTCATCTTACACAGGACTGGGGTCACCCGAGAATCTTCAGCATGATACGCGTTGACTCCGTACAATTCTCTAAATCATAAACATTTATTCTCTTAAAAAAACGGGGTCGTGCTTCACCAAGCACGGGGTCGTGTTCGACATTACATTCTCTATGTATGGCATGCCATCCTCACTATTCCATTCATACCAAACTAAAAATTACTGAAATGGAAAACAAAAGAATGGAGTGGAAACCGGTAAGGAAATTCAATAATGGTGATTCTTCCTCACATCTTGAGGAAGAAATCATTAGGCTTTAAAGAATAATTAGAGACCAAGTCAAAAGTAACATCTAAACTGAAGCTCTCTTGATCGAGTTGACAAACATGGTTGAACAGCTAAGGTTCGAGAATTTCCACGTTGTTGATAGCCACAACAAAGATGTGGACTACAAGCTCAATTTCCTTAACCGAGAAATCGGAAAGCTAGACAAAAAGCTTTCCAAGCTATTGGAAGCCAAGAGATCCCCACCACACATTCAGGACTTGTTTGAGGATTGGTGGTCGTTAGTAGAATAAGTTGTGTCTTGTCTTGTTAGGAACTGTTCTCGTTTAAGGTAGTTTTGTGCTTCTCGGTTCACGTTGTTTTAATTTTATTTGTAATGTTTAAGAGTTAATGAAATCTATTAGGACTTTGCATTTTATTTTAACCTTAATCCTCAAGGAAATTATTTAAAAACAAACAAGCTCGTTAAATAAAAAAACAAAAAGGAATCTGACTGTCACATGCAGCACGGGGCCGTGCTTCATGAAGCACGGGGTCGTGCCTGACTCTACAGTGCACTTACGGGATTTTAAATAAAATATCATATTTCTCATAACTTAAACCAAAAATACACTCCGCCTACATCTGAAAATCGACGCCCTTTAACCAATTGTTAAATTCTTTGCTTCCAATCTTCGATTTCCAACAAGAGATATGTTACTTTGATGATTCTATTGTTCAAATTTATCATTTTAGATCTAAAATGAACCCCAAGTCTGACTAATATTTGATAAATCGGGTCAAAACCCGGAAATTAGATGGGTCAATTGTTTAAATCTAGGGTTATGATTTGATAGATAGATTTGCACTTAGGTTTGAGGGAGTTTGTTAGGGAAAATCATTCGGGTTCGGGTCTTGGATGATACATACCATAAAATCAAACCCGAATGATATTTCTTAAAGAACCAGGTTGAATCGCAGGTTCGAACCTTGACAATTTCAGGATTTGGATTAAAAACACGGGCTGGTTTTTGCAAAACACGCCCCGTGGTCAACCACTGGTCAACAAAAAGTCAAAATCAGTCAAATTAGCCAAAACTGCCAAAACCATAGCAGCATGGGGCCGTGCTCCCCCTTATGTTCCACAAATTTAGTAAAAAAAAATTCAGATTAATCGACTAATCTTGTCCTAAAATTGCAGATGGCTGAATACGAGGATGATGACCATGTTTTCTTCGTTTTTCATGAGAACACGGAACGTGATGAGCTATCCTGACAAAGAATGGGCTACCTAAACAACCGGCTTCCAGAACTAAACTTTTATGCTTGCAAAGAAACTCTGAAGCAAGTAAACCAATGGAGAATATACAAAGGGCTTGTCACAGGACCGTGGACTCGTGTTCTCAATCAAAAAGGTAAAGCAGTGACTGAATTGACTAAAGAATTCTGGGCCTCATTCTCTATCAAGACAAAAGACTTGTATATGTGGGATGAAGAAGCTATTGAGTTCAGGTGTGGGGGAGTATGGTACAAAACTTCGGTCACACAGCTCGGGGTTCATTTGGGCATTTACACGAGCGATGAAACTGACACGCCCATATGGTACGAGTTTATGACAACCTTTGCAGACGAAGATGCTGATGAATCAAGCGAGGCGGGAATCACCAGGATACAAGCATGGGAGCAGTTAAGTCTTGGAGGAGAAAGATATCATCCAAGAAGCACCAAGAGCACCGCATTACGCGATCCGCTGATGAGATAAATTCACCGTTTGCTTATCCACACGGTCACTACGCGTGGTCAGAGTAAGGGGTCGTGGGGTTGAGGGATTTGTGGGCCCTTTATTACATCAAGAATGAGGTACCTTGCAACATCACGTACCTATTATGTCAACTGTTTAGAACCAATGCAAACGCAAGGAGCCCAAATACCCCGATCTTTGGTGGTGCATGGATTTATATGCTTTAAAAATCTTATGGTGCAGACAGAGAAGGAACATCAAGCCCGAACCCGATCGCACTTGATCTTAACTTCTGTATCAGTATGCATATGGTCCAACAAATAGGCAGAAACCCAGAGCAGTGGAGGTTTCAGGATGCCCTTATCCAGGTGTGGGATCTTAAGGACCCCGCTGATATTACCATCCTGGACATAGCTGAGAGATGAGCGGAATCACCACCACGTCAGACCCGCCGCCGCACTTACTCTAAGCAGCGTGGCCCATCATCAGCAGCAGCCAGCCCTAGCTCGTTATACCATAGCCAGTACTCTTTCGAGAGGCTATATGAGCTCATTGGCCATTTCCAGACTCACACCACCGCTTCTTTTGACAGGTATCAGGGCAGATTGCTGACTCTAACGCACAGCGAGTCACGGAATACGCAGATGCGAGATGGGAGATTCACTAGTTTAGTGAGCGCATGGACCGGCAGTGGGGACCCGTTAACCCGGAGCACCCGGGTAACTAACTAGCAGCGGCGATGGTAGGTCTGGTATGGTTATGGGTATGGGCGGTAGTACTTTTCTAAAATTATTATTATTATGTTTTTTAGAAACAATTTCTTTTTTAGTTGTTGGTTTGTTTAATACTTATTATGGTTGTGGCTGCCAAGACATTTTAGTAGGAACTTATTTAGCCCGTGTGGGCAGGGTGTGGATAATTTCATACCTGATTTTCAGTAGTACTATGCTTTGGTTGTTTTTTGGTTGTGTGTAGTCTTTATTATTCAGGTATAATACAGGAAAACGAACGAAAAACAGGGGACGCTCTATCAAATTTCGTTAGCCCGTAGAGAAGTTCCTTTCCATTTTAACCACCATACTTCATGAGAATCTAATTATGAATCTTTTTATGACTCTTGTCACAATGAGGACAATGTGAGATCCAAGTGTGGGGAGGGGAATTACTTGACCAATTGCTTGCTCAATTAATTATAAGATTCTCTATTAAAAAAATATTTTGTAGCAAATAAAGATTATTTTCTAAAAACAAAACCAAAAGAAAAGAATCTAAGAAAATTTGTTGCAAATAACCCACTAAAAATTTACTAAAACCAAAAAAGTGAAAAAGTAAAAACAAGTTTTGTAATAATGAGAACAAATTTATGCAAAACATGGCGTTTATACCTAATCCCTCCGTTACTGTGAGATAAACCTCATGCCATATAAATATTTTTTCGGAAGCATTGAGTGAGTCATATGTTTCGTGTGATTTAGAACTTGACTCAAGTATTTTTTTTTCAAGACCACACGAAGCGTTGTATAAGAAAGAAGATAATATTATCGCAATTTCCTCAAACCATTCTCCAAATTACAAAACCCTGAAACCTTACAAAACCTTACCATACCACTTTATCTCTCTCATCGGTAAAATACAACACTGGTTTATCGGCAGACCCAAAAAAACTAGAAATGCATTCTTTCGATTTCAATTTCCTTTGCTGCATACATTTCGCAAAACCTATGTTGCCTCTAGAACTTAGGGAGAGAATCTTTCTCTTTAGCAATGAGGTTAGGAAAAAGTGGCGCCAAGACGAACAAATGCCACCATTTTGTGGAGTTTCCAAAAGCGCGATGAAATGAAGAGCAAAAAGATACGAACGATGCTTAGGATGCAGAAACTGGTCCCACGAAGGAATATGTAGAAAAAGTCAAACTCAGTCTCAACATGAATATACCGAACTAATGAGGATGGGGGCTATTAGGCTCAATGCCAAATGATCCATTAGAGTTAGGAGTTATGTTCAGAGCAAGATCGAGGAAGAACTGATCCACATCCTCGACAAAATTGGTCTTGACGATCTGACCTTAAAAGAGTCATTAGGTTTCTTTTACTAAAAAAACAAGCAATGGGAGAAAAGGAGCTAACCATTGAAGACATCTCAAGACCCCGGACAAACAGCAATAGTTGTATTTACCATCCTCACCCTCATCTAGCTTAAACCCTTGAACCGCCACAAAATACCAAACCCCTACTCAACCAAAACCAAACCATATTACCTTATGATCTATGCAACCCTTCACTAAGGTGGAGCTTTAAACTTGTTGCAAGCTAATTTAGCACATGTTACATTTTGGCTAAGAGTGTTCACATACATATATAAAAACCGAGTGTGAGTGAACATGGTGAGAATGAGACGTTTTGAATAAACAGAAGCTCATAAAAGCAAATCGCCTTTTTATGCATCACTACATATATTCCTATGATTTAAGGTTGGTTATTTTGTTCCCATTTTCTTGAACTCTTTTGGGGATGTTAAGTTATGGTCCCGACTTGCTATTTTAAGAGAATATTTATAAATAGCTTACTTGAGGACAAGAAAGGTTCAAGTGTTAGGATGTTTGATGTATATAAAAATATACATCTTTTTAGCATCAAATAATCTCTATAGAACTGCAACTTCCATCAAATAATATAGCTCAAATAACTACTTATCATATTAAAATGTATTTTCATGTAAAATCAAGCCTTAAACGAAGAAACAAGCGAAAAAACGAAGAAAAATGAAAGAAACCCCAAAAAAACACTCTAACATGCCCCCATTCCTCCCTTAACACGCCCCCATGCTTTCATGTACAAGAAAAGACAAAATTCTGCAAGAAAAGACAAAATACTGGACACGTGGACACGGGGTCGTGCCTCAGGAAGCATGGGGCCATGGTCATCTTTTAGAAAAGACAAAAGAAATATAACAAAAGACCAAAAGCACGGGGCCTTGCCTGAGGAAACACGCCCCCATGCTGAGTCAGCATGTATGATCTGACAGAGCATTTAAGTGACTAGACACGTGGACACGGTGGCGTTCCTCATGAAGCATGGGGTCGTGCCTGAGTGTCCAGACAGCCTATAAATAGAGGAGCATGTTGCACTCATTTGGTGTACTTGAAGAAATCTCTATACGAGTTTCTCTTATAAAAACACCCACATTACACTCATATTGAAGATCTTATGAAGAGTTTGAAGTCTTGGAGGCTATCATCATCATCATCCATCACCATTGAAGAAGGAAGATTAATCCAAAATTTGGTTAGATTGTTCTAGTTTGATCATGTGTTTATTATCTTCATCTCTTTTGATGTTCATAACCATGCTCATTATGAGCTAAACTCCAGTTACCATCTAAAATCTATAAAGAAGCTTCATTTTACTTGATGATTATATTGAATATGTGATTTAGTTTGGTAAAGTACATGGTTATTTTTCAATTATCCTTTGATGAAGAAATGTTTTATCACTTTAACTCAATACATCAAGGTTGATGATTAATAATCATTCATGATTCACTCATGTTCTTGGAGACTAGAAATGGTAAAAAGAATACCTTGATAACTCATTCAATATAAAACATGGATCCTTATATTGTACTTAGAAATGATGAGATATAAGTTATGATCTATTTCTCTAGTTTTGATAATTCTGAAATAACATTGTTTGCACGATTGCTTAGGTTATCATGCTAGTTATAGAAATCATATGTTAATGGAATGTGTAATTATAACCTAATAAAATCAACCAATGGGAGGTTGTGTGAGTTAACTACAACCACCCGAGTTGTTAGGATTGGTATTTGAGAAATCGAAAACAATCCTAATCGTTCTACTTTACCAAACTACTCGTCTACTTAAATTGACATTCTTGTGGCAGCATGGGATTAAGTAAGGATGAGCTTGAAAATATGCATGCTACTTTCTTTCATGTCATAGAATATGTTCACTTAGAAATGAGGGACTATTCTATCATATATTATTAAGGCAAGTTTATCACATGTTTATTTAATAATCATCAAGGAAGAATGAAGTGGATTCTTGATCTTAGATGGTAACCTTCTTATAATTGAATTACTCATTTAGAAATTCTCTTCTTGTCACCTATATATTATATATATATAAGTATTTCTATTTTACAAATATATTGAAAAATCAACCCCAAAATGATTAAACTCTCCGATTGAACTAAAACGAAGATTCACTATTAGAGACATTTGTGTCCACGGATCGATACTTTGTTCTTACCAATACTATTCTACATATATGATAGGTACACTTGCCTATTTTGTGTGTGTTTAGTATTAGGAGAAATCACTTTTATAAATTTAAACACGATCTTGTGCAAAAGCTAAATCCCATCCATTATATTTTGTAACCACACCAAAGCACACATCAGTAGTCGCCCTGAGTTGTTCTTTATCTTTGCCACTACTTCTGCCAACTGACTAAACTGCTTATCTCTTGCTGCATTTTCCTTATCTACGATTTCCTTATCTTTCTTGTACTCTTTCGGCCCTTCCAAAACCAATGCCATCGATGTATCAAGCTTGTTACTTACGTTTTCTCCACCTGACGACCCACTATGATTGTTACCCTGATTATAACCATCATGATTACCATATTTATTGTATCCTCCAGACTCTCTTTGACGATACTCACTCTAATCATGACCTGAATTATTCCCATACTGTCTCTGGTTCGACTGATAACCTGTCTTCTAGGAACTTCCGTGAAAATTCGGGTTATGCTGAGTGTCCGGGTTTCCATAGCTGAACTTCGGATGATTTCTAAGGCCCGGATGATAAGTATTTGAACTCATGTTATTGTATTTCCTTTCACCCTGAACATAATTGACCTCCTCTTCCTCAGTCTCTTCATCTTGTGCGACCCCACAACTCACAACCTCGTGCCCTAACTCACCACAACCTTCACATACCGGATATGTTTTTCCCGATTTTCCCGCTCCTTGTACACTTGCAACCAAAAACCTGTCCATCTTCTTTTCCAGCCTATCCATTATGTCATCTGAATCATGACTTTCAACTTCCTTTACTACTGCTCTTTTTGCCATCTTATTCGACTGTGCTTGTCTCTTTGAATAATTTGCTTGTCTCTCCAAATGCCCCCAATCCACATTTTCATCATTTTCAAGAAAGGATCCATTAGTGGTGGCTTGTGGATCACGAACATCATAATTTGAGAGACTGTTGTGGAATGCCTTTATCAACTCCCATAAGGCGATTCCATGATGCGGAAAAGTCCCCAAAAAACGTTTAAATCTTTGAAAGGTCTCATAAAATGTTTCACCTGTGATTTGCTGAAAATTTCAAATCGTGTTTCAAGCCTCGGTGGTTCTCTGCGGCGTGTAATATTCGTCTAAGAATTGTTGCGCCAAATCCCCCAAGTATAGATACTAGCTGATTGCAGAGATAAGAACCAATGTTTTGCTGCATCTTTCAAACTGAACTAGAAAACTACCATCTTTACTTCCTCTGAGGTAAAACCTTGACTTGAAATAAGCGCACATGTCGATTTAAAATTGTTCAAGTGCAGGGTTCTTTAGTAGCCTTTCCATGAAACACAGGTAACCCCGTCAAACTGCTCTGCCTCACCGAAAAGGTACTTCCGATTATGACTGGAATAATGATCGGTAGAGGATTCCTGGCCACGTGTAGAATGAAGTGACTGTGAACTCCCCTAACTGGTGGTGGGGCATATGGTCTCTGTACTCCATCATCAAAATCATAACATGGTGCCTGTTGTTCAAGGTTGTGTTGGCGTCTCGGTGCTCGATCTCTCTGATGATTTTCTGGATGATCTGTCGAATTTCGTGGTCATTACGGATATCTTGTTGCTAATACTGACCCCCATGTTCACCTCTAAATTCTTCCTGATCCTCATAATCGAACACCAAATCATCCCCTATATGCCAATTGTTCACCCGTACATGAGACTGGTTAATCTCGGGTCTTTCCTCTAAAATCGGGTTGTCTTTGACGGGTTACTAGGGCGGATATGATTGACAAGTTGACATCCGTATTAAACTGCCTCCTGTGGTTATGAATGACTTTTTCCTCGGTTTAACGGGTTTTGGTTTCTGTTTCGGTTAACATTCTGGTTTGGGTTAGGCGGTAGATTGTTTTGTGGAGCGCTTTGTTCTTGGTTATTTGGTTGGTCTTGGTTATATGGTGAGTAACCATTCGGGTTTCTTCTGTTTCGGGTGCTCATTGTTTCTGATTTTGGTGTTGTGACTTATGGTATTCAGTTTAGTTTTGGTTTCTGAGCTGCTCGGTTTCTCCTTGCTATTTTCTCAATTTCTGGATCAAACTATAGCGGCCCTTTCTCACGAGAATATCTCGTCTGCATCAACTTGTAAAGTTACTTGTAAGACAAAAACACTAACACCCCATGTAAAATCAATGAAGAAATATTTAAAAAAAAAATTAAAAACTAAACTAAACTAGCACGTTGCGCGATGATTCCCAGGCAACGGCGCCATTTTAATGTAGATGTCGTGCTCTAATAAAAACACGTATTTATATTTTTAAATACCTATAACTAGTAAGGGTAAGTAAGGTCGTCTCCACAAGGAATCAGTGGAAAATGCAATTTGAAACTCATATTTCATTATGAAGTAATTATAGTGGAAGGATGATGTCAAGCGGTTTAAATAAGTAATTTGTTAAACAGTAATATGAAAATAACTAAACTCCAGGGTTCGGGTTTTAAAGGAAGTTAGAAAAAGGATAAACTTCTTTGGACAATTCCTTGTAAAAATATGTAAACTAAAAGACTTAATGACTGGCTATGTTGAACGTCAGAACTTAATCCGACAATTGACACAACTTAATGAAAATCTATTTGATTATCAATTTTAAGTATTGAAACATAAAATCAAAAATATGTTTAATGATAAACGGGCTAATGACGAAAGAACTATATCCTAATTATTGACGACCACAAATCAATTAACTAACAAAAGATTAAGCAATCAATTACTATAAAACTGTTTAAGCACATGAACAAGCACAAGAATTGATCAGGTCGTAGGCTTCCTCAGGCCATAGGCCAAGGCGTAGCCTACGGTTGCCTTTTTCCCAAAATTCCATTGTCTCGTTTATTTTGATTCTTGATTTCCCGGTTAAGCTCCCGATCACCTCTTTTCGTATAATATCGATTCCTCCATCCTTAAACACTCCAAATTAGCTCTGAATAAGCTCCATTAAGATCCGCACACCTGTAAACACAAAAACACTTAAAGTACTCATGTTCGAAACATTTAACCAAATAAAACACACGAAATTACACACCATAAACACGTGTTTTACCCACACATCAACCATAGGGTGGTGTCGTTTAGTGAAGCTAGACGTTGATAAAACTCGAGAGTTTTCGGTCCCTGGACGATGGGTTATGAGTCTACGTGTATTCGGTCAGTTTCCGTTATGTTCCTTACGGTGTCGGGATTAAAAAAACAAAAAAAAGTAAAACTATAGTGCCAAGAATCAATTTGGGGTCGTCAAGTGGCCTAATCAGCACTTAGCGGCACTAAACTTCTTAAATATTATACATAATAATAAATTTTTTTTTTGTGATTTGTATTAAATAATAACAATTTTTTAAGAGTTTTCGGTTCCTATAGATAATAATATAGGTTTGATTTCTTTTAAGAACCACTTTGAATTTTGAGAACTCGAAAGAACTCAACGTAACATTTTTTTTTAATTTGTTTTTACACATGTGATACGTAAGTGTAAGTGTAAGTAACGTAAAAAAATTACAGTATTTTTTAATACACCGAATCAACTTATTACACATGTGTAACTAACATTTAAACTTGTGTAATTATCAAAAAAAACTTATTCTCTCTCCAGATTAAATTTTTAATCAGATTTATTCTCAGTCACATGTTACATACTCATTTAATTAAATGTGTGGTCCATGTTAAGTTCTTAAAATTCTTACAACTCGTCAAGGTTCTCAAAATATCTCTCCCCTATATATATATATATTGCTCATCTTTTTTTGGTTTGTAATCTTCATGAAATTTACAATATATAAGCAATAATGTTGTTGATATTTTATATAGGCAGTGATCATATTTTAATATGTTATGGTTGTAAAATATAGCTTATGTAAAACTTACATTAATAATAAAAAAGCAAATTGAATTTTAATAATCCCAAACTAACGCAGTTGGTCGATAATAATCTTAACTTTGAAAATAACACTCACTGGTCCCAACTTTCATACATTTTTTTCATTTCCAAATTTCAAACTGATATTTTAGGGATTTTGATCAGGATTACGAATCGATTGATGTAAAACTTACCTCCAAACGGTGGTTCAAACGACTAAATGATGCTTCAATTCTGGTGTTTAAACTTTTAATTAACAAAAATCAAGCTGTTTAAAGCGTCGTTTCGAGTTAAGTTTTACATCAATTGATTCGTATTCTCATTTCAATCAAAATCCCTAAAACATCAATTTGAAATTTGTAAAAACTTAACGTCGTTAAATTTTTTCAACAAGGTTTCAATGAAAACAAATAGTGTGAAAATTGAGACTAGTGACAACTATTTTCAAAGTTAGGATTATTATCGGTCAACTGCATTAAGTTGGGGTTATTAAAATCCAATTTTCCTAATAAAAAAGGTTGTATTTGCAAATTCCAACAAATAGGTACACATTATACCTAGAGGTGCACAATCGGGTTTTCCAAATACCCAGTTTCGGGTATGGAACCGGATTCGGGTATGACTGGGTATTGGAAAATCAGGGTCGGGTTCGGGTTCGTGTATTGTCTTTAAAAACCATACCTTATGCATCGAGTTTGGGTCAGGTATAGAACCGGGTATTTAAATACCCTATTTTCGGGTATTTAAAAAAACACTATTATTTAGGGGGGGTTTTCCATGTGTTTTTCAGTTATAGATTGAGTTTCTAAAAGGGTTGCACTTTTTAGGGGTATTTATGGGTCTTTTTCAGATATTTTTCGGGTATAGATCGGGTATTTGATAAACCCGGTTTTGGGTATTGGAAAACCTGGTTTCGGGTATTGGAAAAACTCGGTTTCGGTTATGGAACTGGTTTCGGTTTTCGGGTTATTACCGGGTACAAATCGGGTACGAGTTTTGGTATTGAAATGCATACCCTATCTATACCCTACGAGTAGGGTCGGGTACAGGTTCCGGGTTTCTTTTTTCGGGTCCGGTTCCAGGTTCGGGTTTTTTTATACACCTCTAATTATACCTATGGGTAAGCCTGATACATGTATGGTTTTTGGCATAACATAGACAGGATTTTACAATTAAATATGAAACTGAAACTAGTGATACAGACATTTACATTGTTCTCTATAATGTGAAATATACGTGGATTTAAAGATCCAAAACGTCAAATAAATAGCAAAACAGAATCGATTAACATTGTTATGAGGCTATATTCAGTGAGCCAAAAGTTGGGCTACATACAGACCATACGCAAGAAGGATCACCAACACTGACTGGGCCAAAAGTCTTAAAACAAGATTATGGGCCTAGACACTAGGACACTGCTTATCTTTAATAGATCAAATATGATTAAAAGGGTTTAAAGTTCAAACTAAATGCATTTTACTGATTTAGTCTACGAAATTTTATAATTTTGATACTGGACGAAGTTTTAACTGTTATGATTTGTCGAAGTTTTATTTTCCCAAAACTCAACGCAATTTTGTCATATTTTGATTTTTCACTAAAATCTTATGTCATACTTCTTAAGTTTGATCTATTCCATCTTGTGAAGTATGCACGTATAGTTTTCATTTCGGCCAAAGTATGTTCGTTTTCCCTTAAAAGGACTAGCAGCGTAGCTTGTTGCTGCATGTTTGTCTTCTATTTCGATGTATATACTACTATTTAATGAATGAATTAATAATGAACTAAAAAAATAGAGTATGTTGGGTGTGCCCGGTGGGAGGTGGATGTTTAAATTAGTGATATGCTTATGGTTTTTTATGCTAAACTAAAAAAAATCCTAGTAGTTATACGAAATCGTCAAAATTTTTTGGATCATATCAAATCCTACTTGACCTTCGTAGCCTCTAGACATGGTGCATCTAACATTTTCACCTTTAGGAGCAATAGAATACATTTATTCGTGAGTCATTTAATCTCCGTTAAAAAACTTCATTTTCAAAAGAAAACACAAATTTATAAAGCTTCGCCGTGAACAATATTGATCACGGTGCTACAATATATAACTATGGCAATAGGGCAGCAAAATGACCCAAATACCCATAAAGATCATTCACGGGTCGACAAGGACTTCCTCAAAAGTCACCCGCGGAACATTGCCATCATTCGCATAACTCAAGTCCAAGGAAAGTTAAGAATAAACTCCAACGACTATCTGCGGGTTGACCAAGACGTCGAAGAGGTATTATCCTCATGCGCGAAGGTGCCTAGAGGGTGACGTCAGATGGTCAGTTGTAGCTAACTTCCTTCTAAAAGATTTACAAGGATATTTCCTTGGGAAACACGTGATGTAATAGCCAATTATAAAAGGACAGGTAGCAAGGTTGTTATAACCGTGCACATGGCCAATTAGCCCGTTCTATCACATGCATACACGTGTCCAGGTTGTACAAAAGCACTTTCTGGAAAGGGACAGCTGGACCAATAATATTCCCTAACCATTCGGCTATAAATAGCTTCGTCATCTCCACAAGGTATTCATTCACTCCCCACGAATTAATCTAAATACTTTGAGTACTTTTCTCTCTTTTAGAACGGTACTTATTCTCACGCCGGATGATGTTACGGGAAAAACCCCCTTCTTGTCATTCCCGTAACGAGCTCACGGTGGTTGTTTTGCAGGTTTCCGTCATCAGACTTGTGAGATTGGACTCATATAGTTGGACTGAAAGTTACCCGACCCGTATTCTATGGACTCATTGATCTAACTCCTTAGGATTAGATCTGTGTTTCTTCATTGGCGCTATCCCTGCTTGTGTTAGAATTGCAAGAGTTTTTGTTGATCTGAACGATATGAGTCAATCTCTTCAAGGGCCGAAGAAAACTCTGTCGATAACCAGACGTTTTGCTGGGGTTATGGCACCTGGAGGCCCGACCCTGAGTGATTAGGGATATGTGACAACAGAGACTCGTCGAGCCCGTGAGGAACCAGATCTGGAAGCAGATTGTGGATTCTCTTCCGGTGAGAACTCATTGCTAGACCATCAGATCTGAGGGAATTCAGTCTCCGAAAGAATGGTTGCAGATGGAACAAGAAAGGGAATTAGCTGAGTACGAGCGCATGTTGCGTGAAAAAAGGATTCGTGTGAGAACTTTGGTGTATGATGATGATTCGGTGAGATCTCCATCTCCTCCTTCAACAGTGCGAAGGAGTCAGATGCGAGAGAGTCTCTGGACTGAGAGATACTCTGAGGAAGAAATTAGAAGAGGAAGTCGTAACAGAGGTCGTCCAGTTGTGTGGGAATCTTCCCGCAGAATTGAGTACAATTAGAGTCATGCTTCCAGAAGGAATTAGTCGCTCGCGTGAGAAAATTCAACATACGAAGTATTGCAATGATGCGGAGGAAGACTTCACAAAACCATATCGTCTAGCAGAATTTGCTAAGAAGTCAAAGTTTGTCCCACGCATTTTTCGGCTCCATTCCAAGTTAACGTGAAATCCCTACTAGCTTAAGGAAGTATAACAGAATGTCAGATCCAAGCAATCACTTACTCAATTTTGTTGCGGTAAGAGGAGTCGGTGGTTGGACTCTCCCTTATTGGTGCCACATGTTCGCATTAACATTGAACATTGTAGCTCGTGAATGGTTCGAAAAATTACCATATGGACAGATTAAAAGCTGGGAAGATCTGGTAGCTGAGTTCTCCCAACATTTTAGTCGACAAAAGAAGCACATTCGAGATCCATCTGAAATTTTAGATGTCGTTAGGCGAGACAATGAGTCTATTGAAAACTTCATTTCGGTTTATCGACCAAAGTCTTAACATTGGAGGAATCATCGAGGATATGCTGAGAGGAGCCTTCCGCAAGAATGTGCGGAGCAATGCCTTGATTCGTTGCTTAACTGGTAAATATGGAATGCCTAAAGCATGGGATTATATAATGTCAGCCGCAAAACCTTTTGTAAGGAAAGAAAAGACTTTGGGATCCGAAAGCCCTAAACAAACAACTAAGGTGGAGTCCTAAAGTACGGGAATGAACAAACCGACCAGAGGATCAATTTGGTCTAGACTTCAACCATCGACGGAAGCTTCAAAGCAACTAGATGCAAGAACTCTTATTAGTAACAAAAGTAAAGACTGTACTTTCATACAAGACAGCAACAATTGGACTCCATTAATAGACACCCTTGGAAATTTTAACCACAGAAAACCTGGATTTCAAAAAACCCCCACCGCTCATAAAGAGAACGAATCTCAATCCAAATAAGCATTGCATGTTTCATGATAACATAGGCCACCACACAGACGATTGTGTCAGCTTGAGAAATGAAATTGAAATTGCAATTAAGTCTGGAAAGTTGAAACACTTGCTGAAAAACGTGAGGCAAACAAATCCCAAACCATCAACACAAGTCAATCATGGTTAGGGCTATCACTTTTACCCGAAACCCGAAATCCGACCCGAAAAAACACGTACCCGAACCCGAACTAACCCGACCCGAAAAACCCGAACCTGAGAAAAGACTAACCCGAACCCGAACCCGAACCGAAGTAATTCGGGTTGGTTCTCGGGTTTGATTTATAATTTTTGGGTTAACCCGAATAACCCGAAAAAACTTTTTGTTTTGAAATTAAATATATTTTTTGGTATAATAGGCTTAGTTTTAGCCACTAACGTTATCAGAATTTGGTCCTAATCGATTGTTGTCATTACAAATATTATAGATCCACTGTTTATTGCTAATTTATGTTTTTAGTTTATTATTAATAGCAACTGTCATCGAACAACCAAATCACGCCCGATAGAAAACGATTATGGTCCAAGTTAGTTTTACTATTCTTTTGAATTGCTTTATCATGTTATGCTGGTTTATTATTTGATTGTTTGCTTACGAGCAAAGAATAATATGTTGTTTTAATTTTAGTATTTTTTTTTTGTTTTTTGGTTTGTTTTCTAGGATACTCGAAACCCGATTAACCCAACCCGAAAAAACCCGAACCCGAATTACCCGAACCCGAAAAACCCGTGAGAGATTCGGGTTGGGTTTCGGGTCAAGATTTAAAACTTTGAAACCCGAAGAACCCGACCCAAAAAACCCGAAACCCGTAAAACGAACCCGAAGAACACCCCTAATCATGGTCCGCACAAAAAATCAGTTAAAGATTTGAACGTTCATATGATCCAAGGAGGTCGAATCAGCGGATACAAAAGGCAAGAAATTGATGATGAAGGATGGAAAAGTGAACCGGTGGTATTCCCGCGGGTCAAAGGGGGTCCACGCATGAAGAACCCGCTGATAGTCACTTCCCTGATTGGGCACTATCGATCTCAATATGTTTTCTTTGACACGGGGAGTACATCGGATATAATGTATGAACAGTGTTCTGAGCAACTAGATGAGGAAGACAAGGCGAGGCTGAAACCTATTCATGCGCCAGTGTCTGGTTTTTGGTATGAGGTCATGCATCCTCGGGGAGTTATCTCCTTCCCCATTACTCTTAGCAACGGTATTCATTCACGGACGGAGGATGTAGAGTTTTTGGTGTTGCCTGCCAAGTCCAAGCATGATATAATTTTAGGACGAGAGGCAATCGGTGACTTCAACGCGTACCTGTCTACAGCTCATGATGCAGTAGGAGTTCCAACCCGCACAAGTGTGGCAATTATTCGTGTAAACAAGAATTGTTTCACGACGTAGAGTTCAAAACCAAGTAAAATACCATAAGAAGTTGAAAGAACTGAGCTAGAAAAATGGGTGATAAACCCAAAATTCTATGAACAAACAATCACAATTCGCCTTGCTATCTCTGAGATAGTGAGTACGTTTTTGAAGCAATTGTTAACAAAATAATGTGGACATTTTTTCCTGGAAATCTGCATATATGACAGGTGTCCCAAGAAAAATTGCAGAACACAAACTGCGAATCAATCCAGCGTTCACCCCGATTGTACAAAAGAAACAAAAGATGGGCCATAAGCAAACAAAGGCTATGAATGAGCAGGTTCAAGACTTATTGAAAGCTGGGATCATTTGAGAAATTCAATACCAAACATGGGTTGCAAATCAGGTCATTGTTCCTAAAAGAAGTGGAACATGGAGGATGTGCATCGAATTTAAAGATTTGAACAATTGTCCGAAAGATTGTTACCCACTGCCAGAAATTGATTTGAAAGTTGACGCGATAGCACCCTTTAAGTTTAAATGTTTTCTTAATGCCTACAAAGGTTACCATCATATTCGTATGGCAGTAGGGGATGAAGACAATACCGCATTCCACACTGACCAAGGAACTTTTTGTTACAGAATGATGCCCTTCGGTTTGAAGAATGCGGGTGCAACTTACCAGCGTTTGATGGATGAGTCTTTAAAAGAACAAATCGGGCACAATTTAGAAGTTTACACGGATGATTAGGTAATAAAGAGTGTGGAAGAGGACCAGATATTGCGGGATATAAAAGAAACATTTAATACCCTAAGAAATATTAACATGAAACTTAATCCCAGCAAATGTTCATTCGGAATGGAGGAAGAAAATTTTAGATGTGATTGTTACAGGTGCGGGTTTCAAGGCTAACCCGGAAAAATTTCAGTCAGTCGCCCGCATGCCCTCACCTTCTTCCCTCAAAGAGGTGCAAGCATTGAATGGAAGATTAGTGACTCTGAATAGATTTCTAGCCAGCCATGTGGCTAAGGTGCTATTTGTTTTTTAAGACAAAAACTGTCTGCAATCTGATTTCATCTGATTTTATGTCTGCAACTGAAGATGTGGTCTGAAGGTCTGCAATCTAAAAATATAATACTGTTTGTTTTATAAACTGGATATCGTCAGCATAAGCTGAAAATTAGTAACCTATCATATATATCACAATAAATAGAAGTCATTTAATGTTTGTAAACTGCTAAAATAATTGGGAGCGGTGTACGGACTATGGGAGTGGGTGGTGGTGTACGAACTATGAAAGTGGGTGGTGGTAGACGAGTGTGGTAGGCGATGAACGGTGGTGATAGATGGTTGTGGTGGGTGGTGAACGGTGATGGTGGCCGATGGTGGGTAATGGTGGTGATGGACGGTGGTGGTGGGTGGTGGACTGTGGTGGTGGACGATGGTTGTGGCCGGCAGTGGTGATGACTGGTGGTGGTGTGGGTGGTTGAAGGTGGTGGTGGTAGTGGATAGTGGTGGCGGGTGGTGGCGGTTGTAGACAGTGGGTGGTGGTAGTGGGTTGTGGTTGAAGATGGGTGGTGGTGGTGGAGGGTAGTTGACGGTGGTGGTAGCGGAAGGTGGGTGGTGGTGGGTGGTTGACGTTGGTGGCGTCGGACGGTGAGTGGTGGTGGCGTCGGACGGTGGGTGGTGGTGGCGGCGGTGGACGATAGGTGGTGGGTGGTGGTGGTGGTGGCAGACGGTGGGTGGTGGTGGCGGCGGTGGACGATTGGTGGTGGGTGGTGGTGGTGGTGGCGGACGGTGGGTGGCAGCGCATGGTGGGTGGTGGTGGTGGTGGTGGACATTGGATGTTGGTAGGATAATAAGAAGTGTGAAGAAGTGTGACGATGTTGGATATTAGCTTCTTATTTAAGACTATATAAGCAGTTTTCAGAATTTTTCTTTTTTTAAACAAACTGTCTTCAGGAATTTATGTATGCGCGCCCGCATACATAACCTTCCTGCAGACATTTGAAGCAAAAACAAACACAACCTAAGTCATTCCCTTTCGTGTCAACATTAAGGAACTGTTTGAAGAAAGCACACTTCAAATGGACCCCCGAAGCTGAACAGGGATTTCTTGAAGTTAAATGTTTAATAAATTTATCCACTTTGACCGCACCACAGACAGGGGAACCATTGACTTTGTATCTTTCAGGATCCGACATAGCCATCGGGGCGGTACTCTTGACAGGCAGAAATTTTTCAAACACCGATTTATTATGTAAGCAGGACATTGACTGATGCGGAAACCAGATTTTCAATGCTTGAAAAATTAGTGTTGGCATTGGTCTATGCAGCTAGACGTCTAAGCAGATATTTCCAAGGACACCCAATCAACGTGTTGACTGGGTACAAACTGAAAAGTGTGTTGAGCAAGCCGGAATTATCTGGGAGGTTAGCAAAGTGGACCATCGAACTGGGAGAGCATTCAATTGAGTATAAGCCTAGACCCGTGATCAAAGGTTAGGTGTTGGCAGATTTTGTCCCAGAGGTTCCACATAATAAATAAAAAGAATGTTTGGTTGAACAAAAGATCCCAATACCTCCTGAACGCGATCAGGTTTGGTCATTGTTCACTGATGGGGCTTCAAGTGGTGAAGGGTCAGGTGCGAGACTTAGATTGGTTAATCCTGAAGGTCATGTGTTTACCAATGCCATCAAGTTGGACTTTTAAAGTACCAACAATGAGGCAGAATTTGAAGTTTTCTTAGCGGGCCAGCGGATAGCTAAAAAACTTGGTGTAAAACACTTGGAATCACGTGTAGACTCGATGTTAATAGCAGGTTAGATAAACGGGTCATATGAAGCAAAGAATGATATGATGGCCTCATATATGTCACAAGCCAAAGACCTCATCCTCCAATTCTCGTCTTGTAAAGTAATTCACATAAAGCGAAGCGAGAACAAGTATGCGTGCGCCTTGAGTAAATTAGCTTCCACTAACTTCGAACACTTTGCAAAAGATATCTGCATTGAGGTTCTAGATCATCCTTCTGTACCGCAGCATCAGGTGTTGGTCATACAAACGGAAGTTGAATCCTGGATGACACCAATTCTTGCTTATTTGACATCCGAAACTCTTCCGGAAGAAAAGGCAGTGGCTCAAAAAATAGGACATAAAACTTTGAATTACCAACTTCAAGATGGGATATTGTATCGCCGATCATTCTTAGGCCCACTCCCCATATGTGTAGATGCTGAAGATGCAAATTATTTGATAAGGGAAATTCATGAGGACATTTGTGGTCTACATGTGGGTCTAAGAATGGTAGTAGCCAAGTTAATGAATGCGGGATATTACTGGCCTGGAACGCACATGGATGCAGTCAAAGAAATCAAAAAATTCGACTAGTGCCAGCGTCATGCCCCCAATACTTTAAAGCCAAAAACTGAGTTAGTGCCAGTAACATCCGCATGGCCATTCCAAAAGTGGGATATTGACATTATGGGACCATTCCCGGAAGCCCCGGGACGCGTCAATTTTTTTATTGTAGCAATCGACTATTTCACTAAGTGGGTCGAAGCTAAACCGGTTGCTTCAATTACTGTTGCTAGCATGTAAAAGTTCTTGTGGGAAATCATTATCTGTCGTTTTGGCCTCCCTCAAACGGAACTCAGTTTACAGATAGCCAAGTATTCACGTCAGTGGCTCATCCGCAGGCCAACGGTCAAGTGAAAAGAGCCAATAGAACCATCAAGGATGGAATTAAATCAAGATTGGGTACCAAGGGAACGGGATGGGTTGACGAATTACCGCATGTGCTTTGGGGTTTTCGAACCCAAAAGAAGACAAGTAACTCAGAATCACCATTCAGTTTGACATACGGCACCGAGGCTATGATTCCAGCTGAGATTGGGATACCATCCGCAATAACACTATCCATCATCATTAATGAGGAAGAGTTGCGATTTAACCTCAATCTACTTGAAGAAAGAAGGGAATTGTCCCTTATTTGTAAACTCAATTACAAACGTCAGTTGCAAAAATATTACGATTCACGAGTCCAAGTGTGAACATTCTATACGGAAGATTTTGTCTTTCGCAACAACGAGGCATCGGGACAAGAACCCTTGGGCAAGTTAACTCCAACTTGGGAGGTGCCATATCGAATAAAAGAAGTATTATCGAAAGGCGCCTACAAGTTAGAAAAGTTAGACGGAACAGAAGTCCCGAGAACTTGGAACGTTACCCAGCTAAAAAAGTGCTATATATGAATCAAGTTGTTTTTATTTTCGGCCTGCGTGCCACCAGTAGTCAACAATAAATGTGCGCAATACTCTATGTCAAGTATTTCCTTGTAAATTGGCATGGGTGCCATTTCTATTCAAGTAATCGTTTAGACGTAATATGCCTTATGTTCAAAATTGTCTTTATTTCTAGCCTTCGTGCCAGAAGTGACCCTTTTGTAAAGTTAAATAAAATTATTCCTAGCCTGCGTGCCAGAAGTGACCCGCGTATCAAATAAAATTATTCATGGCCTGCGTGTCAGAAGTGACCCGCATGTCAAATAAAATTATTCCTGGCCAGTATGCCACAAGTGACCCGCGTCCCAAATAAAATTATTCCTGGCATGCGTGTTAGAAGTGACCCGCGTGTCAAATAACATTATTCCTGGCCTAATAGCCATAAATGACCCGCAAGTCACTATACTTAAGATCTTGAGATCGAAAATAATCCTTTTATTGACATACAAGAAGATCCTAAAATCTAACACTTATATTATTTATAAGACTAAGTGTAAAGGATAAAAATCTTCTTGTATTAATCAAAAGAGGATTACATAAAAAGTTGTGCTTACAAAATATCCGCTTAAAACACAAATTATAACAAAAGTTACACTAAAGGTTCTTAAACGATTGCATCTTCTTACTCTTGAGCTTGGGTTGGTGGAGTGTCTGGCTTGGTAGAAGTTGGAGGTGTAGAGGGTGTATCGTCTGAAGACTCGCTTAAATACTCTTTTAAGCGTTGAAAGCCATCCACTGTTGATGCAAATTCAGGAAGCATGGTTTGAAGAGGAACTGACAGATCGTCATACTCCTTCATTCGTTTGTTATACTCTTTCTCAACATGAAGACCGTGCAGCGGATGCTCCTCAAGGGGACGTTTGGCCTTCATATATTCAACACCCTCCTCAAAACCAACCTTGCTGTCGGCTTGAGACAAGGTGTTGAGTAAGGTAGCGAGACAATCTACCAACTCAGGCCTATCCTTGATATGGTCAATTACCTATCAGACAAATGATACATGAATCAATAAGTGGCTAAGATATGAGAAAAGAGAAGGGAAAGAAAGAAAATATACTTGTGCAAGGCCTTCAGATATTAACCATTGCCTTTCCTCCTTAGCCTTTTTGGGTTGCTTCTCCATCTCCATGTACCCATCTGCCAGCTGCATGTTATTATAATGTAGCTTCTTCGCACGCTTCTCCAACTGCTCATGAGCTTCCACAAGTGCAGCATGAGCGGCCTTAAGATCTTCTGCCCTTTTATCCATCTCCTCGTCCTGCTTCTTCTGCAGCTTAGTCTCCTCCTCATATGATTGAATCAAATTACCTTGTTTGGTAACTTGAGTCTCCAATGCAGGGTTGGCTTCAAAGGCCTTGGCCAGGTCGGCTTCTTTACGTTTAGCCTTTTCGCGGGCTGAAGAAAGAAGGATATTTTGTTTTTTGCACGCCTCCTCCCATGAGCGTGCGGCGGCTGCCTGCATATCTTTCTCCGCCTGGAGAGCAACCTCTACATCCTTCAACTTCCATTGAGCTGTATTAACTTTTAATCGTTGCTCTTCGGCAATCTTCTGGGCTTCTTCGGTTTGTCGAGACATTCGCACCATCTCTTTCCCATAGACCGCCATTCCCGCAAAATTTCTTGTCCATTAGCTACTGTGTTAACCAAGACGAGGTTGAAGCTGCGGGAAAGGTCATGATGGGAGCGACCGCATTGGAAAGCACGTTCCGCAGGAGGAACACCACGACTCAAAAATTCAGCACAAACATCTGAATCCGTAAAGCGGGATCCCTGTGCTAAGGTCCAGTGAAGTATGTACAGGTGGTCGTCCTCTCTAGAGTTCGCCACTACATAGTAATCAGTGTCTGAGGAGGGGTTAAATTGTTGAGGCCTATAAGAGTGTTGAGAATGGGAGGACCCCCCACCACCCACTTGACGCGCTGGTGAAGAGAATGAAAAATGTGAAGGAGATTGCGGTGGAGAAGATGGAGGGCGGTGCGGTGATTCTTGAGATTTCAGACCCTCGGCTTTAACTGGTTCCTTCCCTTTAGAACCAAGAGCTTCATCGGGTGTAACGATTGTTGGAGGATGAGATGGTGGCTTCTGAGTAGATACACCTTGGTCAGGTGTATCAGTAGTTCCTGCGAATAACTAGATAATGATGTTAGTATCCAACTGTGTAAAGTAAAGATAGAGCCTATGGCATTAATAACGTACGTGGTGGGGATTGCATGGAAATCTACCGCACTCGGTCCTCAAGGCAGACCTTTTGTTTCTTAGGGCCTGGTGCCCGCTTCTTCTTTTTCGTCGGTTCCTCCTCGGTATCAGCATGACTCCCTTCCGCGTCACTTGCATTGGAAGAATGGTGCTTCCTCTTTCGCTCAAGATCTGCCTGAGCACGCATAACAGCCGATGTTTCAGGTGTATCATCGGAACGATATCCTTCGTGGGGTGACGATTCGTCACTTGAAGATAGAAGTACAATCACCCCGTCTGAAGTTAAAGCATTTAACGGTCGCGAGTTCAAGGAAAACACACGTATCTAGAATATCGCCTCTGACACCACAGGATCGGCACGCACCTTGGTGGAAAAAAGGAAGTGATCTAGCGTCTTGTCAAGGATGGGTAGAACTTTCGCATCGCGAATATGCTTCTGCGCGCATCCTACGTTTTTCTCTAACAGGGCATCAAGTATTGACCCCTCACCTGGAGAAATGCAAACAAGATAAGTAAAAACACGGACTAGAAATACGAAAAATACAGAAACTTACTTTCATCCGTGTTCTGGAATAAAGGCTCCAGATCTAGGTACGGCCATAAGCGGCTCATACCAGCCCACACAAGAGCTTCCTCAGGAATAGCCCGCATCGGTGTTGGATTCTGGATCAATATTTTGAACCACTCTTGACCCTCAAAAGGGGCAATGTTCATGTCCAGAAGCTTCTCGTTGGCAGGACGGCGAACCATTGTGATCGGGATTACGTCCTCCCTCATCCAGAAAAACTTCATCCTCCATTCATAAGCACTGCGCGGAGGCTCAGTGCCTATGACCCTCTTATCCACGGCAGCACAATTAAACCACCCGCCATGGCCATGCATCTTGTAGAAAACTAAAAATTTATCAACCTTGGGCACAATGTTGTTTACCCTACACACGAACTCGAAATGGCAAATTCGCATTAAGCCAAAGGGATGGACGTGTGACAAGTGTATCCCATGGCCGGTCAAAATGTTGCCTGGGAACTTGGTTATCGGAAACCGAAGATTCCCAGACGAGAAAAATTCAGCATACACAGCCATTTTACCGGCAGGAGGCTTGTCGTCGGTTGAACCAGCAACTGGAAATTCTAGTTCCCAATCTGGTGCTATATTGTATGTCGTAATAAGATTTAAAACTCAGATCGTTTCCAACTTATTTCGATTGTATCTATAGACGGTGAGGAGGAGGTTTTCTTATCACCGGCCATTATATCAGAAGAGAAATGGAAGCAACGAGCAATGATGAACAAACGAAGGTCATATATGCTTTGAGAGAAATTAAGAAGAAGATGAAGCGATAAAGACGATGAAAGATTAATGTGAAGCTTAATCGCCTTATTTATACCCATCGCAGTTAATGTGATGGGAACTTGACATTGGAGAGAGAAATGTAAGGTCTAGTGGGAATGCGCCACGTCACATGGGAAAACCAAAAAAGCGAAAAAGGAGTACAGTAACGTACAGTTAACAGCTGGCAAAGACGTCACATCAACTCTACGACACATGCAAGCTGTCACATCGTCCTTTTTCGTGGTTATCCTCCCAAACACAGACTTATCTCCACCAAACACGAAAATTCAAAAAATCCCCATAAAATATCTTAAGTCCAAAATTTCACCCGCATAAAAGTTCACGCGGAAGAAACAATGGAATGGGGGGACTATAGAGGTAGGGTAGCAAAACGACCCAAATACCCATAAATATCATCCGCGGGTCGACAGGAACTTCCTCAAAAGTCACCCGCGGAACATTGTCATCACCCGCATAACTCAAGTCCGAGGAAAGTTAAGAATAAACTCCGTAGACTATCTGCGGGTTGACCAAGACGTCCTCTGAAGTCATCCTCATGCGCGAAGGTGACTAGAGGGTGAAGTCAGATGGTCAGTTGTAACAAACTTCCTTCTAGAAGATTTACAAGGATCATTCATTGGGAAGCACCTGATGTAATAGCCAATTAGAAAAGGACAGCTGGCAAGGTTGTTATAACCATGCGCATGGCCAATTAGCCTGTCCTATCACATGTATACACGTGTCCAGGTTGTTACAAAAGCATCTTCTGGAAAGGGACAGTTGGACCAATAATATTCCCTAACTTTTCAGCATAAATACTTTCGTCATCTCAACAAGGTATTCATTCACTCCCCACGAATTAATCTAAATACTCTTAGTACTTTTCTCTCTTTTAGAACGGTACTTATTCTCACGCCGGGGGGTGGTTACGAGAAGACCTCACTTCTTGTCCTTCCCGTAACGAATTCATGGTGGTTGTTTTGCAGGTTTCCGTCATATGACTTGTGGGATTGTACTCATATAGTTGGATTGAAAGTTACCCGGCCCGTATCCTGTGGACTCATTGATCTAATCTTTAGGGATTAGATCCGTGTTTCTTCAATAACTTTTTTATTATTAGACTAATAGATTAAGAATGAAAGCTCAGTTTTCCAACTAGAATAAAGGATATTAACATAGTTGAAATATAAAAACAAACAAAATTTTTAAAATGATCAAGAATGAGAGACCTAAATTCAAACAACTCATAAGGTGCTCTATCAAAAATGACATATTGGTCCTACTTTTGTTGCGAATTGATAATGCTATATAATAATATCTGGTGAAAAATGCTAACCACAGTAAAACTAAATACAACAATTGAGATTTGATGGAGGAGATGTTGGTACGTAAAAGTAATTATCAAGGTTAAACTCTTAAGTGTGTGTAATGAAGGTGTAACCATATACTCTTACATTGATAATTGTAATTGGGGTTTGTAGATCAAGATATGGGAATATATATTTATGTCATATTTATATAATCTCTCTCTTACAATTGTCTAAATACATTTGTTTAATATTCCCCCACAAGCAAATAAGCCGGGAACAACCTTTAACTTGGAGTGCAAAGTTGTAAACATATGCGTTGGTAGAGGTTTTGTAAAGATTGCAATATGATCTTTATGGATATGAATTGTACCCTTAGTTTTCCTCTTGCGGCTTGTTCTCTAACAAAGTGAAAATCAACTTCAATATGCTTTGCTCTTAAAAGAAAAACTAGATTTGCAACAACTTAGGTTACACCAAGATTATCATACCAAAGTGTTGGAGCATATTTTATATAAGCCCTGAGTTCTTTTAGTAAAGTATCTAGTTTGGTTAATCCAGACACTATGTCGGTTAGAGTTTTATATCCAACTTCCATATGAGGTTGGAAGTTATGGTAATTGGGGAATGAGGTTGGAACCCATATATATGCGACAAATCCCTTTGTGGGTTCAATGGTAATCAGGGCAATCTTGCCAGCATTCGATAAGGCACATAGAGACGAAGTCCCCTGCCATTGTGTATCGATAAAGGCTTGAAGATTTAAGTTGGAGTTGTGATGAATTAGACGTTCGTGATCAATTAGGCCTTTTAAGTACTAGAGGACGCGTTTAGCAGCTACCCAATGATTCTTAGAAGGGCCATGCATGGATTGGCATACCAACAAACGTGATATCAGGTCAGAGAAAAGTTGCATATTGTAGGGCCCCAACTAGAGAATGTGTTTAGCGGCTACCCAGTGATTCTCAGAATGGCCATGCATGTATTGTCATACAACAAACGTGATGTCTAAAGGACAAAGTTGTATATTGTAGGGCCTAACTAGTTAACAATATTTTGTTGGATGAGGCATAAGACGACTGTCCCCGAGAGTCAAAGGTTGTGATGCTCTCATAGGAAATGAAACTAGTTTACACTCGGTGTAACTAGTTTGATGGATAAGATCATGTATATACTTCTTTTGTGAAAGAAGAATGTTTTTTCAACGAGGAACAAGTTCAATTCTTGGAAAATGGTCAAATGTACCAAGATCCTTAATAGCAAGGCTTTGCTAAGTAGTTAAATGACATGATTAGTTGCGGTTGTATTCTTACTAGTGACAAGAATATCATCGACATAAACTAGGACATTAAAGGAAAGTTGTGCCACTATTGTAGATGAAAAGAGACGGATTGGTCTTCGATCCACGGAATCCCAAGCTGTAAAGGGGTTTGCGAAAGACGATAAAACCAAGCACGTGTAGCTTGTTTTAACCCATAAAGTGACTTATATTTTTAATTGACATCCAGTCTTTGAAGTATGAACCTCATTTATATAATTACAACTAGTTATCAGTTCACTAAAATCGTTAAAGTCTTTCTAAATGTGACAATTTTTGAAAATATTTGAGATCTTGCTGTGAAATATTACAAACTGCGTTTTTGGAAAATGTAGTGTTAGAATTTTCGTTTCTCATAACGTTAGCTTAAATACTTGGCACAAACACGAAATAGTAGATAGATAATCTAGCTTCCAGCAATTAAGGTCAGGCCTATCCATATATGGAGTGGGCAACCATACATGAGAGCCTCACGATTCGTATAACTATTTAAAACATATCATTTTACTATAATGGTATTAATTTGTTTGATGTTATCACACTCATTATTCGATTACTAATTATATATATATATATACTAGTTTTTATCACCCGTATTACGTGGTTGTTTTATAATTTTTGTTCTAATATTTATTTATTTTTTTAATTTATATTTTTTTATTGTATGAAAGTTAATAATATACTTATGGTTTTATGAGACCCAAGACCCGTTTATTTCTTTTACTATCAAATTGGTTTTTTAATTTAAATAATATATATATATATATATATTAAAATAAATAAGATATTATTTTTTATTATATCCTATTTTATAGGATTTTTACATAAATAATTTGGTGAGAATAATTTTTAATTTAATGAGATGTTATAACCCGTTTAAGGAATATATGGGTTTGGTAAGACCCATACCCATGAATCCGGGTCAAATGCATGAGAAGCCTCCATTTAAAAATCAAGCAAATCTGGTGACTCCAAAAAAATGGGGAACGACCACATCACGACACATATGATTTTTATGTCTTCGTTTATATTATATTATATTATATATATATATATATATAAGTTTATATTAGGGATCCGTTTTTTTACTCGTGCGAGGTATCTGAGAGCTCACACATTCTTATAGAGATAAGGACAACCCTTCCAGTATTATTCATAGAAAACCTTCAAGTCTAAGCAAATACCTTATTTATTACTCGACTTTATAATTTTAAATTGTTCTTGAAAATGCAACATTTTAAGTGAAGTATTTGAATATGTTTTAGTTACGTATTTGAATATGTTTTAGTTACAATATTTGAACAACGATCTTTAAGCTTATGGGGGTTAAGGTTAAAATTTTAATAGTATGTTCAATTATCATAATTTTCATCTAATTAAATGCATGAACATATCCTTATCAATAGTAGAAGTGTAATGTCACATTTCGATGAACGTGACAATGATACTCTATATCTAGGGCTTACATAGCACATGCTTGATTATGTCACAAAAATAAGGATAACACAACTTTCAATTCGAAAAAGACTTCTCCACAACTAGTTGCTAGCAATCAATTTTCCATATGGATAATAATAAATAAAAAATAACAAACGAAAAAGGAGATTTTAAAGGCCGGTAATATGATAAGTACAATTAACGTATTGGTAACGTATGATTTGTCTCACCCAGATGTCTTAGATTTGAATATTGTTTTCATTGTTTCTGCCATATAAGCTATATTTAATGTTACATGGACAGTGCAAGCTATTATTTGCATGATCCCATTCACAAGTGCGTTGACGGTGTCCGTATGGTATCCGATAACATGTTCTCATGATTTAGAAACAAAAAAAAAGAACAATTTCAAGATAACTTGTAACCTTTACTTACAAAAGGTAGAGAAAAACATTTATGTATTACACATTATTCATGGGACCAAATTGAAAGCCAGAAGTGCAATTAATATAGGACACATGGAACCATGCATCTATCAAATAACCAAATGCATATGAATCTACTTTCTATAGTGAATATGTTATGCCACGGTTTACCTTACAAGGTAACTCAGAGACACACTTAACTAATTAAAAATCAGATGGACAGAAGTCACAGAATCACCACACATCCATCAATGAAGATAGGAAACGTTGGTGTTGTTTCCTCGGAAAATAATCAGGTGGGTTAAAGACTTCAATGACGGTTCATCGACAATATTTCTAATGAATGTTTATACTACCATAGTGAAATATGTTACAGTAGGGGTTGACTTTACAAGGTAACTTAAGGACTTCCATGCATGATGGACATAATCATCAAAGAAGATACGAAACGTATGTTGAAGAAACACTAAGTGACCCCGACAGATTAAGGATAATCTTAGGGTTAAGTAGATGTTTCCCACGAGGGTTAGGTCCGGCAAAGATGGCTATTCTTCTCAACCTGCAAAACAGACACCGTAAGCTCGTCACTGAGAAGGGGGGGGGGGGTTCCTCCTTGTGACCACCCTCCGACGTGAGAATCAGACTAGGTTGCTCTAAATATAAGTGTATATAGAGAGAAATAGCTAGAGAGAAGATAATGATACCGTTCCAGGGTGTTGGAGTATTTATAACCGAAGGTAGGTTTCCAAGCAAGTACGGCCAGCTGTATAAAATATTCCTTTTCCACCAACTATGGGCTACGTTCGTGCCATGATGGGAGTTGGTGGGTAGGCAGCGGCTGATAGTGACATTTTGTACTGGAGCGTGCTCCTCCTCGTACTATTGTCAGTGAGCTGTCACCCTATGATTGGTTCATGGGTTGCTTTTGTCAGATCTTGTCTATTTGTCCATACCTTGGTAGGTATAGTACAAAAGATCTTCTAGAAGCGTACGGATTGGCTCTTTTGGGCGGGAATATTCCCGCCCTGCTCATTCCTTCTTCAGGTGACATTACTGAAGTATAAGAGTTAGTGCCTTATACGTGTAGCCTTACTGTTAGTGCGGGTAGCCTTCCTTCTTGGCTTGTACCCACAGCTGCGGGGACAGGCAGGGTACTGTACCAAGGGAGGCTTTCCTGCGGGGACAGCTGGCTTACTGCGTGTAAGGTCTTCATCTCTGAGCATGATGGGTCCTACGGATCCAGTTGGTCTTTGCGTAGACGTACCTCTTCAAGGTGAGTCTTGTGGGTCCAACTGGGCTTTGCGGGAACCTACCTCTTCAAGTCCCCCCAGTCCATTGTTCTTCTCATTAATTGTTAATAAGTGAGGGGAACTTTTGGATTTTAAGCAAAGGGCTTTAAAACGGGTTTTCGTTTTTTAAGGTTCTCCGTGGGGATTCTTCCCGCAGTTTTCCTAATGTCACTTGCAGAAAATTCCCGACTTTTCTGCCTGATCTTTGGGTATGATGCGGGTAGGTGTGTAACCTCTTCGCAAGTCGGGAGCGTTGAGTTTCACTTGTGTAGATTCTCCAAGAGGTTTTGGTAGTTTTAGACATAGTGATCAGTTATGTTAAACAACCAATTCCACCTTGAAGCTTCAAACAATCTAGTTCTCAACGTTCCCGCCATGCGGGGGTGTTATTTCTCTTTCCGCCAGCATGGCCCATAAGATCGATCTCCTTGGCTTCAATTCCCTGCAAGTGCTAAGTATGTGAAGGGTTTCGCCTTGACACTGTACCCGCACTTGTCTTATGGTTTCTTGCTTTCCAATGTAAGGGGGTATATTCCCTCTTATTTTTGAATCTTTTTGAAATTCGGAGGGTTGGTGAAAGGATAAGGACAGTCCAAACGGTTGAAAGGACGTTGGCGTCTTCTGACGGTTTCAGGATGCGCAGGAAGTTGTGACGACGTGACAGCATGTGGTCAATCTGAACGCTTTTTCAGTCGCGTGGGCGCGAGTTTCATGGCACACGCCATTCTGACATCTGTTGCCAGCTTGCTTTATCCACACGTGTCGCCGTGTCATTGCTCCTACGCTTTCTCTCTCATTCGCATTAAATTCATCGCATTCATTGCGATGAGTATATAAGGTGGAGAGGGTGTATTTCGTCCATTATCTTCACTTCACTCTTCTTTTTCTTTTAAGCGATTTCCGGCGAATTCTCATCTTTTCCGGCGAGCATTCTCCTGAAACCGCTTTCTTTCATCCTTAACATTAAAAAATGTCTTCTTCTTCTCATGACCCAGAGGTTAACGTCGAAGAGTCCGACGTTTTGCCCGAGAACCCGACGTCAACGTCCGATAAGGACGATAAGAGTACTGCTGGCGAGTGTCAGTGTACTCTTTCTCTCGATGTATACAATTACATCGTCAAGAAATTCATGCTGGAGCCCTATGAGCCGGAGTTGCCGGAGACCAACCAGATGGTATACGATGCCCCTAAGGGCAAAATAGGGGTTTACGCTTCGTTCTTCATATATGGGAATCTAAGATTCCCATTAACGAAGTTTGTATACCGTGTTTTGGAGAAACACGGTGTTCATTTGACAGAGGTGCACCCAATGGCAATTGCTAAAGTTCGCCATTTCGAATGGGTGTGCCGTATTTTGGATATCGAGCCTCGAGTCGACCGCCTGATGACCTTCTATACTTGGAGGTGCGTCCAGGGTTGGTATACCCTTGTCACTCGGATCAAAGGTTTGAAGATCTGTACTACTGAGCGTAGTCTTCGTTCTTGGAAGCGTGAATTTTTCTATATTTCCGCTCGTGTTGTTCCCATTGCGATGACGTTTAAGAATGGGAGGGCACTTCCTAATTTTCCGGCTTCCAATTACCAGGAGACGGAGTGGTTCACCAAGATTTCCCAGATTCAGACTCTTGTTTATCGCTTCTCGGAATCTAGGATGGTCATGCTTGGGATGAGTCGCGTGTGGAAGGACGCCGGGTCTGGGACGCCGCAGATACCCATCGTTCTTGAATACGGTTTGAACTATATTCCTTGTGGTACGCCCCGTCTTTTGTGTTGGTTTAGGGTTTTCCTTCTAACATTGTTATCATTTTTATTTCAGATGGGAACGACTTACAGTCGCTTTTGCACCCGCGGGAGACTGGTGGTCCCACGCGGTTGGGTACTCGTGATCTTGATGAGAACGAGTTGCCCGTTTTGGAGAAAACTGCGGATAAGTTCGTAGAGGTCTACCCGCCAGGCCATGAGATTTTAAGCGCCACTCGGCCAGGTAATGAGTTCTTTAATCCTCTTCCTCTTCATGCTCACACTTCTGCTGGAATTCTTCTGATCTTGTCATCTTCTAATGAGGGATACGCAGATGGGCCTTTTGTTGTAAGGAAAAAGAAGGCGGCTAGCGTGAAGGGCAAAACGAAGGTTGCTACCTTCGTTAACTTGGGGGATCAGTCTGATTCCGAGACTGAGAATGAGGAAGCGGCGAGGAACCTTGGTGGTGGTGACGAGACCATTGTCTCAGAGGTTGAGACAACGACTGTCACTTCCGAGCCTCTAAGCATTGCGACGGTAACTGGCGTGAAGAGGCCATTTTCATCGGGTCAATCTCCGCCTATCATGGCTTTCAAGATCAAGAAAACCAGTAAGTGTACTTTTTGTGTACCTTTTCCGCATCTCCTTCCGCCTTCGTTTTTGATATCTTAAGGTTTTTCTTTATGCATAAGTAGACTTATCTGTTTTTGAGGAGAGTGGTGCGGGAGGAGTTGGTTCAGGACCCACGACGATAGGTTTTGTCAACCTATCCGAGGCGATGACCCAGGCGGCTGCGTCTGTTTCTGGTACTAGTTCTGTTGCTTTTACTGTTGAAGCAACTGTTCCGGTTATGACGTCGTCTGTCATGGCTGCTGTGCCGACGATGGCGTCCACTTTCGTTGCTGCGTTGAGCAGTTCAACTTCTTCGCCAGCCGTCAGTGCCATATTTACTATGTCATTCACCGGACCGGCGGTGACTTTTTCCATGAGCTCATCCTCATCTGTAATGACTGCAACGGTTATGAGTTCATCTCAAATGAGTTCATCTCCAATGGTCTCTACCTCTGTGACTTCTACGGTGTCACATTCGGCGTCAACAACTACTTCGTCCTTGGCCAGTTCTTCAGGTATGTTTAGAGTTGGGGCCTCTAGACTTACCTCTGTTGATGAGGGGGTCCGATCTTTTCCCCCTTCCCATCTCCTTGACCTCTTGGATGGATATCCTTTAGGTTCGGGTGATGGGTTTAGTGGCTATCGGCCTGTTATCGACCCTACAGATGCATGGGGTTACTTTGGCCTGTTATCCATCCTTGTCATTTTTTCCTAACTGTTTTCTGTTTTTGCAGTTTCGGATTCCAATGAGGTTTATGCTCCAAGGTGGAATATCCGCCGAGGAACAACTCTCAGGACGGCTGCAGACTGCGTCGATTGGACACGCCATGCCACTCCAAGTGGTGCATTGGGGGAGGCAATGGTTAGCTACCAGAAAGGCAGGTTGTCCACCGAGTTCCGAATTCTACTTGCCCGGATGAGCCGCGTGTCGAATTACTTTGTCGTGAAAACGATAAGTTAAGGACTGCGCGTAGCTTGGAGGGGTCTCAGGTGCGATCACTGAGGGAAGAGAACAAGAAGCTTGCCGCCGCCGTCACTGAGAGAGAAAAGGCCTTCAAGGACCTTGAGGCCGAAATGCAAGCTAGGCATGAGGCCCATTCCAAGGCTTCTCAAGCTGTTAACGAACAGCTTAGGTTGGCCAAGGAAACTGCGCGTAATGCGACTGAAAGGGCCACAAAAGCTGAAGCTGTTGCTGAGCCTCTACGCACTAAGAATGAAGAACTGAAAGCTAAACTGGAGAAGCTTCAGCAGGCTCATAAGGCTTTGTCTTTGGAGGACGCCAAGAAGCTACAAGAGCTCTTGGATCAGAGGGGTGTGCTTGATCGCACTGAGCGCAAGCTTAAAGGCGTTGAGGAAGCTACTGCCAAGGAGGTGTTGCTTGCCAACCTTAATAAGAATGAGGCCGAACGCGCACGCGATCAAGCTCAAGCTACCCTTCAAGGGTCCTTGTCCAATAACGATTGGCTTCTACGAGAAGCGTTGCCGCAGGTACGCATAGCTCAATTATTCTTTGCTTTTTGCTTTTTATACTTAGAAAAGTTTTTTTTTTTTTTTTTGTAGGTTGTGCATCGGATTTTCGCGAACACATCCTATGATGATGCCATGAGCACAGCCCTCAACGCTTCTCATGAGGATGGAGAGAAAGTTGGTTTCTTACTTGGCCTAGGATTTGCAGAGAAAAGCATCTCGCCTTCCAGATTTCCTCTACACGATGTTGATACTGAGGCTGCCTATGACCAAGCTGTGAACCAGTATGCTGCTTTCTCTCATCCGGTCGTGGAAAAGGTGAATGAAGTTGCTGCTGGTGATGACGGGCTAGCTGTTCTCAAAGCTTTCCTTGAACAGCCGCAGCCAACTGATGGTGCGGGTTCAAGTGGGTTTGGAGGGAGTGGTCCCGAAGCCTGAATCTTGAGATTCCTCCAAGCCGTTAGGATAGATGTGCACTTTTTGTAGGCGGGTAGATACCTAGCCATTTTGTAATGTTTGAACAGCTTTTATCGTGAATATAAATGTTTTGTTAATGCCTTGCCTTATAAACATTATATGATTTGCTCATGCATATTTTAGGTTAACGTAGCAATTTTCTAAGTGTTTTGAATAAGTCAACCTTTCGACGCGTGTCAGATAATAGGTTAACGTTCTGTTTCGTCTATCATGATTGTGCGGGTAGGACCGTCACTTTCACTTAGTAGAATGACCAAACTTCATCTATATCTGACCTGCGTGAAGGTTTTCCTCATCTTTTCCTTAGAAATTTTTATTGTTTATTTGTGTTTATGCGGGTTGTGCCGCTTTCTACACGCAACGGCTTACTTCCTCCCTCACTTATTTATGCGGTGAATACCGGCATATCAGTGTGGTCAGATCATAAGTATAAAGGCAAGGCTATCAGCATCAATGTGATAAAGAGAATCTTTTCCATTAGAAGTGGCTCTAGGCCTGTTCGTTACAAGTTTGGAATTGATCTACATGTAGCATCTGCGTAATTGAGCTCTATTCCATGTTCTTGGGATGGGGGTGCCATCGAGCCTTTCGAGCCGGTATGCGCCCTTTCCCAGAACTTCTTTAATAATGTATGGCTCTTCCCAGACCGGGGCCAGCTTTCCTGGGCGCTCCTGGTTCGAAGCCTCGTTGTTACGCAGTATGTAGTCTCCGACATTGAAGTTGCAGAGTTTCACCCGCGTGTTGTAGTGCTTTTGCATTTGTCGCTTGTAGTTCTCTTCACGCGCTGCGGCTAAGTCTCTGCGCTCTTCGGTCAGCATAAGGTCTAACCGTCTTTCCGCATCATTGTAATCTGGTTGAGTTATGACTCTTGGTGAGGGTAGACCAATCTCGATTGGAACCATGGCTTCAGTGCCATAGGTGAGGCTGAATGGGGTTTCACCTGTGCTTGCTTTTTTCAGCGTTCTGTTTGCCCAAAGGACATGTGGAACTTCGTCCACCCAGCCGGATCTATGCTCCAAGAGTATTTTCTTTATGCCGTCGACGATGCTCTTGTTTGCTCTTTTCACCTCACCATTACCCTGCGGGTGTGCCACTGAGGTAAAGGTGTGGGTGATTTGAAGTTCTTTCAGCCACTTTTGTAGCTTTTGGTCAGCAAAATTGGTGCCGTTATCGCTCACCAAATTCTGTGGAAGTCCAAAACGACAAATAATAAATTCCCAAATAAATTTTTTGATATGTTTTGCGGTTGTTTGGGCTAGGGGTTTTGCTTCTATCCACTTGGTGAAGTAGTCGATGGCTACCATTAGGAACTGAACGTTCCCTGCTGCTGTGGGAAATGGGCCTGTAACATCGATGGCCCACTTCTGGAATGGCCATGAAGAAGTGACTGGAACAAGTTCGTTCTTCGGGCGATGCGTGTTGGGTGCGTAGAGCTGGCAGGACCTACATTTTCTGATGTAGGCCAGCGCATCCGTGTGCATCCCCGGCCAAAAGTATCCCGCGTTGTTTAGCTTAGCTACAACTGCGCGTGGACCTGCGTGTACTCCACAGATGCCTTCGTGTACTTCCCTTAGGAGATAGTTGGCATCTTAGTCGTCAACGCATCAGAGGAGTGGACCAAGAAAATTACGCCTGTAAAGTATGTCATCAACAAGTTGATAGTTCAGTGATTTACAGCGTATCTTTCTTGCATGTGTCTTTGACTCTGGTAGTACACCCGTCGCAAGGTAATTTATGATTGGCGTCATCCATGTTTCCGTGCCAGTTTGGATGACACAAATTTCCTTGTGCGGGACTGATGGTGCTCCAAGAAGCTCAACGCGGATGTCCTTTCCCAAGTGGGTGAAGGCTAACGATGCAAGCTTGCTTAGCGCATCCGCAGATTTGTTTTCGCTTCGCTTGATGTGCACAACTTTGCAATCGTTGAAATCGCGCATAAGGGTTTTTGCTTGTGCGAGGTACAGGGCCATTGTGTCGTTCACGGCCGTGTACGTCCCGTTTATCTGGTTGGCTACTAGCATGGAATCCACGTGGGCTTCCAAGTTTTTCACCCCTATCTTACGCGCAATTCTTAATCCGGCCAAGAATGCTTCGTACTCCGTTTTGTTATTCGTACTTGGGAAATCCAGCCGAATAGCGTAAGTGTATTCTTGGCCTGCTGGGTTAGTAAGTTTCAACCCTGCGCCTGAACCTTCGTTGTCTGCTGCTCCATCAGTATAGAGTCGCCAGACATCGTTAATGTCCTGTGCTGGAGAGGGTTGAGCCTCTTCCTGGCACTCTTTTTTCCGCGAAGCGGGGACTTCTGCAATAAAGTCGGCCAAGACCTGGCCTTTTATGGCTGGTCTTGGCTTGTACTTTATCGCGTATTCTCCCAACTCAATTGCCCATTTGGCTAGGCGCCCTGACAACTCGGGTTTGCCTAGAACGTTTGCAAGTTTGAAGTTTGTGAGAATGATGATTGGGTGGCCTTGGAAATATCGTCTTAGCCTGCGTGAAGCCTGTACAAGCGCTAAGACTAATTTTTCGAGGGTGGAGTACCGGGTTTCCACGTCTGTTAAGACGCGGCTTACATAGTAAATGGGCATCTGGATGCTCTTTCGTTCTACTAGTAAGACTGCCCCAGTTGCTCTGTCTGTGGCGGAGAGGTAGAGAATTAATTCCTCCCCCACTTCTGGTGCTGTGAGTGTTGGGAGTTCGATCAAGCGTGACGAATCTCTTGAAAGGCTGCTTCCGCTTCTGGTTTCCAGCGGAAGTGCGTTTTCTTCAAACAATTTCTCAATGTTGACACGAATGGGAACGACCTATCCGCATGGTTTGCCAAAAAGCGGTTAAGTGCGACTAGTCGTCCATTCAGTGTCTGAGCCTGTTTGATGGTAGTAGGTGATTCCATTATCATAATGGCTTCAACCTTTTCGAGGTTCGCTCTGAAGCCATCTTTGGTAACGATGACTCCTAAGAACTTCTCATCTTCCATCCCAAAGGAACACTTGCTCGGGTTGAGCTTCATGTTTATCTTTCTGAGCGTGTTGAAAGTTTCTTCGATGTCTTTCAACATCGCCTCTGGCTTGAGGATTTTGATGACCAAGTCATCCATGTAAACCTCCAAGTTCCTCCCAATTTGGGCATGAAACTCTTTGTCCATCAGGCGTTGGTATGTGGATCCGGCATTCTTTAGTCCGAATGGCATCATTTGGTAACAAAATGTGCCATCAGGCGTCCGAAATGCGGTTTTATCCTGATCGTCAACAGCCATATGGATTTGATGGTACCCTTTATACGCATCAAGGAAGCACTTAAGGCGAAACGGTGCTAATGAATCTACCTTAAGGTCAATTTCGGGTAATGGGTAACAATCCTTGGGGCATGCTTTGTTTAGGTCTTTAAAATCTATGCACATGCGCCATTGTTTGTTGGATTTTGGTACCATGACGGGATTTGCAACCCATGTTTGATATTTACTAACGCGTACGATGCCTGCGTCAAGGAGTTCCTTGACTTGGGTTCTACACGCGTTAGCCAGCTCAGCACCCATTACGCGACGCTTTTGTATGACCGGCGCAAACGCCGGGTCACACTTGAGCTTATGCTCAGCCTTACTTCGATGTACACCAGTCATGTCAGCTGGTGTCCACGCGAAGATGTCGGCATTTTTTTGCAACAAGCGTTTGAGTAAGGTGCGTGAGGGATTAGTGATCGTTGGGCCAATGGTAACGGCCTGGTCAGGGTACTTGCCATTGAAGGCCCATTCTTCTGGCTCAGAAGTGGTTGGTTTAGCCATTTTTGGTTTGGGTTTAGATGAGACAGATGCGATGCATACCTGGGGAATGCCCATGATCATAGCGACGCCCTCAGATGTTGGCCATCCCATCATACCATGGACCGAAGACACCACGGCATTAAATCTTCCATCCCATCTCTCCCGAAGAGAATGTCGTATGTGTGGTGTGGCTTCCACATTACAACGAAGTCCACGTCTTCTGTGCGGGAGTACTTCCCGTCCGTGAGAGTGACGGGGAAAGATAGGATTCCCAAGGGGGTGTTTGTGCTGCCGTCGAACCCTTCCATCGAGGCGTAAACTGTTTCTAGGCGTTCTTTGTCTTCGTCGTCTAGCTTGTCGAAGAACTGCCTATACATGACCGTTGATGACGCGCCATTATCAGCAAGGGTGCGGGAGGTGATGTAGTGCCCCAGCTGGCTTTTGATGACTATGGGGCCTTCTTTGTTGGGCCCCCCAGCACACGCGGGGAGCGCACTTCTGCTTCCTTCCACGCACTTGGCTCTGTTGTTCGTCGTTTTCTTTCTCTGATGTTGCCGTGAACCATGTGAATGCTGATGTCGACGAGCTTCCGTCCATTGCCCTTGTACCGATTGTCTTTCCTCCCTCCGTTCTTGATTGACGCCACGAGGTGTGTGAGTTTCCCATCTTTGACGAATGTTTCGACGACATCCTTCAAGGATGTGCATTCCTCCGTGGTGTAGCCTTTTGTCCCGTGGAAGTCACAGGATTTGCTCTGATCACCGTTTTGACGCTGTCGCATTATTGGAGCCTTTGGCCATGGGAGCTTCTCGGTGGCAAATATCTCGGTGACGCTTTTGGTGAGTGGCGTCCATCTGGGATTCCGGTTCGACGACTGCATGTTGTCCCTTCCGCCTAAGAGAGGGCGAGAGCTGGATGAGGTGTCAAAGTTTACCCTTGACTGCCAAATACCAAGCTTCTTCTTGTTGTTTTGCCGGGCGGTACGGACATTATTTTCTCTTGTTCTCTGGGTGTAGAGGTTTGTGCTCTGGGGAAGATTTCTACCCAGTTGCTTCTCCGTTTCGGCAAAGCCACGTGGGTGGCATGCCGTCTTTACCTGTCATGATGGCATCCCACGTGGGTGGCATGCCGTCTTTACCTGTCAACGTGCGGATGAGCTCTGGGTACTCAGCGCCCTGGATGAAAGTGGCGCGAACCAGATCTTCGCTAATAGTGCCCAGACTTAGCTTCTTTGAGTTGAAGCGAGTGATGAAGTCTAGCAAAGATTCGTCTTCTTCTCGGATGCAGTTGAGGATCGTCCGTTGCTATTCAGTATATTTTCTTTGTTGACTGAAGTGCTGGCTGAATTTGTGCTGGAAGTCTGCCCAATCGTAGATGTGGTGGACCGGTAGACGATCAAACCACGCTCTGGCTGCCCCGACGAGCGTCATTTGGAACATGTAACACCATGTGGGTTCCGTTCAATTACTGACGGTTGCCCCCGCTATAAATCTGTTCATGTGATCGTCCGGGTCATATATGCCATCGTAAGTGCCTATGTTGGACATCTGTTTGGCACTCTTTGGAGCGATTGCTTCCGCAATGTCCCTTGCAAATTTGGACGTTCCCGCATTCGCAACAGTTGATCTGAAAGTTTTGGAGAAGTCACGTGGGTTTCCCTCCGTGTTCTTTGGTTTGAAAGTTTCATTCGAAATTTCTTCTCGAGTGGAAGTCTGCTTCTTTAAGCTTCCCTTTCGCGTTATGACGTGGGTTTGCGTCACTGTCAGATTCTTCCCAATCACATCATCCACATACTCACAATCATTGCTCATGTTGAGCTGTTGTCGAGTGCTTCCAAATTTGTCATTGGCCTGTTGGAGTGAACGTAAACGTTCGTCCAACTCGGCTTGGAATTCTTTCTAACGTGCTTCCGCCCAAGCTTTAACTTGTTCTGGTGTTTGTCAGGGAAGTCTCGTCTGTTGTTTCCCCAACTGGGTATCAATGAATCCCAGGAGAGGATTGTTTACTGCACTTGCCCCGGCTTGGGTAACCGGGGTAGTGTTCGTAACAATCGTGTATTCACCGGTGTTCCCCCCAGTAGCTGGGGTTGTGGTTACCGGAGTTTCTTGGTTACCCGGTGGCTTTGGCATCAGAGTAACCTTAACCATCTTTCCAGAAGTTTGAAAAAACTGAGAAAAAGAAGAATAAGTTCTAGCTTAATGCACGGATGGCGCCAGTGAATAAACACTAAGTGACCCCGACAGATTAAGGATAATCTTAGGGTTAAGTAGATGTTTCCCACGAGGGTTAGGTCCGGCAAAGATGGCTATTCTTCTCAACCTGCAAAACAGGCACCGTAAGCTCGTCACTGAGAATGGGGGGTTCCTCCTTGTGACCACCCTCCGGCGTGAGAATCAGACTAGGTTGCTCTAAATATAAGTCTATATAGAGAGAAATAGCTAGAGAGAAGATAATGATACCGTTCCAGGGTGTTGGAGTATTTATAGCCGAAGGTAGGTTTCCAAGCAGGTACGGCCAGCTGTATATAATATTCCTTTTCCACCAACTATGGGCTACGTTCGTGCCATGATGGGAGTTGGTGGGTAGGCAGCGGCTGATAGTGACATTTTGTACTGGAGCGTGCTCCTCCTCGTACTATTGTCAGTGAGCTGTCACCCTGTGATTGGTTCATGGGTTGCTTTTGTCAGATCTTGTCTATTTGTCCATACCTTGGTAGGTATAGTACAAAAGATCTTCTAGAAGCGTACGGACTGGCTCTTTTGGGCGGGAATATTCCCGCCATATTCCCGCCCTGCTCATTCCTTCTTCAGGTGACATTACTGAAGTATAATAGTTAGTGCCTTATACGTGTAGCCTTACTGTTAGTGCGGGTAGCCTTCCTTCTTGGCTTGTACCCACAGCTGCGGGGACAGGCAGGGTACTGTACCAAGGGAAGCTTTCCTGCGAGGACAGCTGGCTTACTGCGTGTAAGGTCTTCATCTCCGAGCATGGTGGGTCCTGCGGATCCAGTTGGTCTTTGCGTAGACGTACCTCTTCAAGGTGAGTCTTGTGGGTCAAACTGGACTTTGCGGGAATCTACTTCTTCATATGTGGTGCAAATAAATACTTCATGTATGGGGGTCACGGAAGATATATCTAATGGATCTGCAATAATCTCTACTTAAAGATTCCCGTCAAAGATATATCGATAATTATTACAGATCAACGAGCTATATTTAGAAAACCATAGTTGCCAATAATTAAGTTGTATTCTCTCATAGTGATTTGTTGCTGGTTACCGACTTAACACGGCAGATTTTAATATCTTAGTTTTTTCTTGTGTGTGTGTGTGTGTGTGGGTTGGGGGGGGGGGATATATAGTGGAGAAGAGTCTCACCATCAGATGGGAATATCTAACATGAAATTAGGGGTGAGTAACTTAACCACTATAACCATTAACCGAACCATAAGCAACAAAATGTGGATCAGCTTTGGTTAAAGGTAATTCCAAACCCGTCGTAACCAAACCGACACATTTATTTAACCGAATATATGTTTGGGATTAACTACCACCAAACATATGGTCGAATTCTACCATTTTGATGTTTTTATTTCAATGTTTGTTATCGAATTAACTTGAATTTCATTGTTAGATTATATAATGCAATTTGGTTTAATATTTGGTATTATAATTATAAATTATATATTGTGTTGGATTAGATCATGCAATTTTTTTAAGTATTTGCTACCACACTTTTAGGCCCAAATACATTGTTTTGTTTGGTTAACCGACCCATAACAGACTTGATAATAACCTTCAAAGCCGATTAACCAGCCGTAACAACTTGGTTATTGTTAAAGTTATCTATTAACCAACAACTTGGTTATGGCTATGGGTTTGACCCAAAACCGCACCAACCCGACCCATGCACACCCCTACATGATATTTGTCCCGTAGAATAAACTAGATAAGTTCGCTTTATTAACTATATAAAACCTGATCTTGCAAATAAATCATTAGTGAGCAACCGTTCGATCATATAGGAACTTAAAACATATGAACTTCAAAATGGAAACACAAGATCAATGTATTAACACGAACCGAGTCCCTCTTTACAGCAAAAAAGCCCGTTACCGAATGCTGAAGCTGAGTTTGCTACAAACAAAGAATGTTTAGCAAGTAGTAGACCTCATCGTTGATGGCACGTCGTTACTTTATCACGCAACTCTTGAAACGCCCTCATCGTTTCCACGTCAAATCCACCCGCAAACTGTCACATATCCAATTCAACCAGAACATTATTATTTACCTTTTCTATATTAATAAAAATACAAACGTTTTTACAATTTTACCTGATGTACACGAAATGCAAACCGTACTCCTTGAACCATCAACTCTTCTTCTTCGGGACCACTAACCGTCTCGAGCTCTGCAGATACTCTTCTCATGTACTTCATCGCTAATTTAACCGACGCAAGCTTGATCTACAATATGCCAAATATTATTTATTATTTCTTGCCAAATTTTCTTACATTTTTCAAAAGATTATAAGAAAAAAAAGTATTAAAAAAACAAGGACATAAGAGTACGAAATGCAAGGACTAATGTTACCCCATCCAAACATTCGAGTCCACATAAACTGTAGGCCCTTTTACTGGATTATAAAACCAGAATCTTGAAACGAATGTACAAATTATTATGCATACGGTACAAGTTGTCAAAAACATTTCTTTGTTTTAATAAAAGCGTGACATATAACATCTTGGATATCATAAAAGGCAAACCACATTCTCCAAAAACTAAACTCATAAACCAAGGTCAATGTACAACGTTTGATGCATGGTGTACAAGTTACAAAGCGGCATTGCATTAGAAACATCTAAAAAGGAGTGTTTTAACCTTCACGTGTGAGCATGAAGGGTAGGGGACCTAGTAAAGTGAACAAAATAATGGAGATTTTTTTTGGCATTTTGTAACCAAATCAATATCATAAATTTTTATGTTTTAGTGTCTAATTGCAGACCAGACACCATGGACACAACTTACTTTTTTCTTTTGGGGACCACTAACACCTAATTTGTTGTGTACTCTATATTAAACGATGTTGTGTTACTCATGTTACCTGGTCAAAATCTATGTTTTATTATAGGATGCTGTTTTTTCTGGTATATTTACTTGTTAATGTTAGATATCATACACATGAAATTGCCTACTTTTAAGCTATAAAAAAGTACCATATAAACCCTGGACTTGTTTAAAAACAATCAAACAGTCATTACATTTTTATCATTATCATTATCACTTTTATAATTAGTTATGTTATTATTTTTACTATTATTAAGTTCTTTCAAAAATAGAAAACAAAATTACCTGAGCTACAAATCCAGTTTCTTGCATCCAATCCATTGGAATATTAAACACTTTGTATCGTGTCGAAGCCGATTCTCTCATACGCGATAAATTATAAACTCCATGCTCTAATCTGTTACCATAACAAACCAGCATAAATAAATTATACAACCAATTTCAGAAATTATGATTTAAAATTATTTTGAAGATATTCATACTTCTCAAACAATCTTTGCATTTTCTTGAGAGCAGGACAGCAAGCCTGACGTGGATCATCACGGAACGATGATGCCTCGGATTCAAGCTTCTTTAGATCACAATAACCGAATGCAGCTTCTCTTAATGCGTCCGCTTTTTGTTCAGGCCAGTTAAAGTGTTTAAGAACTGCCCTCTCATCAACCTGGAATTAATTATTTAAAAAAAAAGTATTATTTCGTATTTAAAATTGATTATGTATTGAACGTAATAATAAGGGTTATATGATGAAAGTAAATATTACCAGGTACGAGAGTTCATCATCTAGCCATTTTACAAAGGGGACAACATCCTCAATATCTGTGAATGATGCATTCTCAACTTCCTTGATTAAAAATCTTATGAAATCACCTTGTGTTTCCACATCTGTCTTTATCTGTAAATAATTAATTACAACAAAAACAACTGTTAAAAAACTTTAAAAAAAATTTTGAATTTATTTTCACGTGAAGCTGGTGGTGATATATTGAGAAAAAATGATGGTTCCATCAACATAGCATCTATAGAGAGGTGAGGTGGACCACCGTAAGAATTTAAATCAGAGATGCTTATAGAATGTACATGTTTTGGTGCATGTAGTACAAGTTATTCCAAATTATTGCAAGTTACTCTTCAAGCAAAGTTACAAAATCTTGGGAGGTACTATTTATGTAGCATAAGGTATAACATATATTATTACTATGACTTTGACTGGTAATTTTCGATCTTTTATCTTGAATCAAATGTGGGAACGGTGGTGAGTTAAATGCTCATGATGAAATGCCGAACTTACCCTTCAACGTTTCCCTATTATGATTTTGAAAGTTACAAAATCTTGGAACGTAATAAAATATGTAGAATAAGGTACAGATTGTTACTATGAATTTGACTGGTAAAATTTTTATTATCTTGAATTAAACAGGGGTGTGCGCAAAATCTAAAATATCAAACTGAAACCCAAACCAAGATAGAAACCGACTACTCGGTTTTGAACTTTAGTAAAAATCAAAATATTGGTTTCGGTTTGGTTTGGTTTGGTTTTGTGTTTTCTAAAGTAACAAAAAACCCAACTAGAAAAAAAAACGAGAAAACCATAAAAACCGAACCTACTGACGACTAAATAGCAATTAAATGTGAAATCGGTGATGAGGTTTATTATGCCCGAAATGCCAAAACTACCCTTAAGCCTATCCCTATTATGATTTTGAAATATCAAACTGTATTATTATTTAATAATTTAATAATACTCAGCCAATTTATTACGAAAAAGTGTTAGCTTAAAACTGGCTAAAGGGCAAAATAGTAAATTAACCCACACTCTACTCTACGATGGCTATTGGCTACTTACAGCAAGCAAATGTGTAGACCGGTTCTCGATTTCTCCGATCATGTCACGTGTGTTGGCCGTTGCCGGAACATCGCCGGCAGCACCTCCGTTGCATGATTCCCGACGAGATTCTCGCCGCATTAACGAGTGATAAAACTCGACCACCTCCGGTACTCTCCGTACCTTCTCCGGCAACCGCTTTAAACTCTTCGGCGGTGGTGGCGGCGGCGGAGGAGCAGCTGCAGCTTTGTGGGTTTTAGCCGGGGGTGGCGGTGGTGGTGGCGGAGGAGCTGCTGGTTGTTGCTCCGTCAATGCTCGCTCGGCCGAGCTTACGAGCGAGCTGTTAGATGATGCTGATGATGATGACAATGATAATGATGATGATGTTGACGGCCGTGGAGGCGGTTTCGGAACTCTCGGGGCTCGAGAACGTGGCTCGAGTAGTGATTCGTTAGTTAAATCTAACGAATCACACCGAGAGAGCCTCGGTAGGTTGTCGATTTCTTCCAAAATCGACTCCTTAGAGCTTGATTCCGTAGAGCACTCGCTAGTGTTCCGATTATTATTAATATTATTATTAATTGGAACACTAGCGAATGTGTGGCCGCGTTTCAAGCTTTTAATCAAGTTGGATTTCCCGGATATATCCATCAACTGTTGAAACTGAAACCGTTGCGAAGCGGTTGCAACGGATTGTAGTTGTTGCAACTCCAACTGCTTAATCCTGTTATCATATTCGAGCTTCTGTTCGGATAATTTCGAATGCAGCATTTCAACTTCCTGCTTTAACCTCTCATTCTCGGCTTCCAAACACTCGATCATCTTACCCGATCGATTAATCTCCGAATCCTTCTTCGAGATCTCGCTTTCAAAAACCGGAACCAACGCAACAGACTCTTTAAGAAGCTTCTGTTCCAAAAGCTCGGTTCGCAGACGCGACTCGCGCTCTCGTAACTGTTCAACCAAATGCATCAGGTCAGCCACGTCCGGAGGACGGGGCTGAACCTGAGCTGAGGACTTGGGGAAGTAAACCCCAAAGGAGCGAGAGAACATCGCTCCTATTTGCGGCACCTTTCCTCCTCCTCCTCCAGACGCTTGAGACGGAGAGGAGGAGGAAAGGTGCCCCTGCTGTCGTTGTTGTTGTTGGTTGGTTGCTTGTGATTTGGAATTCGCTGGGGATTTGTGAAGCCCCATTGCGGATTTGACTTTACCGGCTACCATTATTGTTAGATATGTTTACAATGGTTTGTGAGATTATCCACAGAAGTCGTTGTTAGGGTTACCTGTGAAACAGAACATAGGGTGAGGAGAGAGAGAGAGAGAGAGAGAGAGAGAGAGAGATTAAAAGTAAAAAAGAAAAGAGGACACGAATGACGAGGAACGGTCGTCTTGGCTTTGTGTTTTGAAATATTTGAGGAAAGTTTAATAATGGAATTTAATTAAAGGAATAGGTCTGGTCTTGCTACCCGCCAAACACATTTTCAACTTAGGCGAATAAACTAATACTCATTAATTATTGTCTTTTTACTAAACTACTACCGTTTTCTTTTGCATTAATCACCTCACCTCTTTATAAAAGTTATCCATGTTGAACATCTTCCTTATAAAAGTTAAAAACACTTATAAAACGTTTGGTTAAAGCATTCTAATTTAATCTTTCATATTATGTGGGAGGGTGTTTTTTAAAATTTAAAGAATGATTTATGTTTTGTGAGTGAAGAATTTTTTATATTTTTTTGTATATTTGAAAAACATATTCTCTATAATATTTTAATATATTTTGAAAGTAATTGTGAGTGAAAGAAAGAGAAATAATAATGATATAGGTATATAAAAGTATTATTTAATTGAAAAGAAGAGAGAAAATATAGTGTGTTTTTGTGTAATTTTATATTTAGAGACAGGGAGTTGGATGCTTATAGTTAACAATTTTTTAAGAAAAATCTTTTAAGCTTTTTGTGAAATTATTAACTTACTCTTATGTCTTATGATATAAAGATAAAAATCACCATAAGTCCTATCGTATTCACTTTGAGATGTTTTGTGACAAAATTACCAATAATATGGAGAACATACCATTGTGGATGGTTGACTGGGTTGCATCACTCACAAGATCTTGTGAGTATAACAAGATATTGATCGCAATCATGTCTTTGGTATGGAGTAACATTGACTCTTTGAGTCTTGAGATTATTGATGTGCTATAAATAAATGTTTAATCACATGATATTCTTTATATTTAACCATTTTCATAGTGTTTTACATTATTAGACTTGTGAATTTTCGGGAATGAACAGGACTTTGGTGAGAAAGAAGCAAAATACTATACGAAAAACAAAAAATTGCACCAAGTATGGACAAATATCACCATACACAACCTTGGGTATGACCGTGCCACTCCAAGACTCCCAAATAAAGCTCGAAGTGCGAGTCTTACCAACACCAAACATGGATCAATCCAATCGACACGACCATGAGTCACAACAAAGCATATTTAAGCCGACATGATCGACTTTAGAAATGCATTACAATGTTGACCATAAACACAGTTAGGTTGACATAAGTTCAGAGACATCATGACCGTGTCTCCATTTTGTTGGAGTGAACTAACATCATTATGTATATCCCGGCCGTGTCTTAAGATCAGCACGCACTAGTAGAAAAATGTCTTTTAGACGCGGTGAAAATGGCTTTTAGACGCGGTTTTGGACCGCGGCAAAAAATAGGGAGGCAAAAGCTAGTTTGGTTTTTAGACACAGTTTTGGAAAGCGCGGAAGAAGGCCACTAAACCACGTCAAAAAAAGATGTAACATTTTCTATCAACAATCTTTAGATGCGGTTTAAAAACCGCATCAAAAGCATATACACCATTTTAAAAAAAATAATAATAAATTGCAATTTAGCATCAATTTTAGATTTAGCCACCCAAATCTATTTCAATACAGAATTTTACCAATCCAAACCCATCAAAAATCAAAAACTAAACCAAAATGCATTAAACCTAGAATTTTATAATACAAGCTCATCAAAATACATTTTTCTATCAAATAGAACATATTACAAACTATACTAAAATCTATTAAACGATATATAAATCGAAACCACAAACGCTTTATTCATCAAATACCTAAGTTTGTAAAAAGTTGCAGCATCATGCTCTTGAGTAAGTTGTCAATATATGCTCACGAGTGTGGCAATAATTTTGTCAAATTGTTGATTCAAAGCCCTATGTCCAAAGTGTCGTCTGGGCCAACTGTTTATTCACTAGAACTAATATTGCTTTTTTCATTTTTTTTGCCTACAATAAATCAACAAACTATATTATAAATAATGGCAAAAATATAACAATAATAATAATAATATACAATAATTAAATTTACCAAAGCTTCATCAATAGACCTTGACATAATGAGTTCTTTCTACTTCGTTGCAGTGAGACTCTTAGGATAAGGATTTTCATTGATTCGGTGTACTTTTTATAAAGCTTAGCAGCTTAATTACTAAAAAATCACAATGTAATTTTTAGCTCTTGTAATTGTACGTTTCTCTATATCATCATTTGGAATATGCCACGTCTCCTAGTTATATACAAAAAAATAGTTAAACATGTACAATAATCAACATATTTCATATTTTTAAACATTTACAAAACATATAACATAATACCTTAATTTGTAACCATAAGTTTTTCCATCTTTCTTTTCCAGCTTTTTTGTTTTCAATCCAATACGACATATGTGTTCTAAGTGACAGTCCAAGCATTGAATCAGATAGACTTGTGTTTAGACCAATTGGTGGCTAATTTTCTTCAAATTCAGAGACCATCTAATTATCTCATAGTTTCTTTTTACAAGTGAACTGTGTATGCCTCAAGCTTGTTTAGACATAACTGTAGTTTACTATTCATAAATGATAACATAATATGAGTTACTTATTTACCTATAAACTACTCTTGCTTTAAAGAAACTGGTAGTACTTAAATGGTATTGTAGTTAACTAATAAAGATCAATTTATTTCACTTTAATCAATATCTTTGACATAAAAAAGTCAAAAGGTGTACCTACACACTTTCTTAATCGCCGGGTAGAACTTAATTTAAGAAACCAGTTTGTACATAATCGAAAATGATTTCTAAAACAAGAAAAACAAAACCCATCAACAATTTAGGATTGGAAAAACGATAGGTTATTCACTAAATACCATGTACCATATATAAAAGAACATATAAGCCCTAATTATATGATATTCACGTTAAGGGATTAAGCATACCACTCATATTTCCAGGATACGTATATAACAAATAGTAATTGGATGTTGATAAGAAACTCTGGACTCATCTGGCATCAAAGGATTAAACTTTACCAGCCTTAACCAAATAATTAGATTTTGAGAGAAAGCTTACTCATTAAAACAAGTCGATATCTGAAACGAATCATACGTTGTGACAACCTTAATCCCAAAGTTGTAATATTTAGACCAATTAACCACAATCACCACAGCAAGAAAATGTTGGATATCGATTCCATAAGATAATTTTGGGCAAAATCGAAACCCTAAAACCGATTTGGGCAAATAAAAACAAAATTAGTGGAAAACGTGCATGAGGAAGTGAAATGGGGAAGAAGTGTAACAACTGGACATTCTTCTAAATTGCTCCTCAAGTAGTGAATGAAGCTGATATGGAAAGGGTTATGCTTATAGACGTGCTTGCTAAATGGGAGGGAAGAAGATGATTAAAGAAAACTGATGGAATCAATTGGTTAGGGTTATGCCGATTATAGAGTGGATAAGGAATAAGAAACCATTGATTTGGACGCGGTGTTTAAAATACCGTTGCTAATGTTGTTACTTCAATTTTTAGACGAGGCTATAAATCTTTAGAAGCAGTTTGTTGGCATCTAATTTACAAGCTTAATGAGAAAGACAAAAAATTTTAGAAGCGGTTTTTGGGTAGTACCGCATTTAAAAAGGAAACCTAGCCGCGTCAAAAGTTCATTTTTCTAGTAGTGACGGTTGGGCTACCAACATTTCTGAAAATCATGGTCTTTTGCCCTCGAAAATACAAGCTCGTATACACAAAAGCTGACAAATCTTTTAGGAGGAGCATCGATAATGACATGATTGTGCCTACTTTTTGGCATGGCCATGCTCGCCAGGATTTTGCCTATAAATAGTGGGGGAGTATTTTTTCAGAATTCATATCTCATTAGTAAACCCAATTCACATTGTTCTAGGTCGATCTCAGCTGTTCAAGAGCGTTTCATCACTCGTCGAGCTTTAAGAAGTATTTTATCCACAAGAGCGTTTCATCACTCGTCGAGCTTTAAGAAGTATTTTATCCACTTTATATTGAATTTAGTCTTATAAACGATGATTAAACCAAGTGCTTGTGTCATGGTTATGACCATTTGAGGCTAAGCTTTTCGTATCACTTTTGGGAAGATGAATTTTGATGTATTTATGTTTTAATCAACACTAATATGATTGTGCTTATGTTATTCCAATTCATAAAGCCATGATTATTTTTATTGAATATGAGTGTTTGTTTATTTTTAATAAAGATTTTTGGTGTGTACTTTTTTTAACTCGGTTGTTAACGCAAAAGATGCACATCCAAGGGTCACACAGTATATATACAAACCCCGAGCATCGCTTTGAAAATATTAGGTGGAGTCTAAAGTTTTTGTTTTTTGATTTAACATTATTTCATAAGTTCAACTACAAGTTTAAAATGGCATTCTGTTATTTTAACCGTAAACCTTGGATCATTGATATGGTACTTCAATCCCAATTGTAAGTTTGATATGTCATTCATTTTGGGATTTAAAGTATGCTTGATGATAGCTATGGTTGGTTGAGTCTTACACTAGAGTTATCTTGTGTTTTAAGATGTTTTTTTTAACTCCAATTTGGCAGGCGCCGAATGTGTTTGCCATCCGGTCTGATGAAAAGTTGTGGTATCTCACTAGCCTAAACAAGGACTTTTTTTGCCAAATCGTAATAATAATAATAATAATAATAATAATAATAATAATAATCGTTTCAAACATTATTATAATCGGGCGATGTGTCTGTGTTAATCATTCGTTTGTATATTTAAAATGATAAATTGTGAAAAAATACGTATTAAAAATATATACACTCTTACACACATCAACTACCAAAGGTTCATGGATCGAGTAGATTGACACGTAATGAATTTGGCGCTATAAGCATGCCATTAAAGAAAATAAAAATTGATATGATGCCAGTGAAATCAATTTGCAAAGGTCGAAATCAATAGGGTCTATGAAGGATATTAAGATCCGAGGATATCAAACAAGGAAAGGCAGGATGAAGTGTGAAAGGGATGATATGTAGGAAACGTTAAGGAGGGGCGGCAAAGATGATGCAAACGCCAAACGATCGAGTAGTGAACAATGGAAACTTTTGGTGTGATTTAAAGTTGGGTCAAAGACGCTAGTATTACTACATGATATACATGTAATTGTCTCAACTGATTATAGGTATTTTTTATTTTTGAAATCAATATTGAACTAAAGATGACTGCGAGTTAATCCAGTACTCTACATTAAAAGTACACATTGAAAATGCACGTGGGGTAATGATATTGAATAAAAAGTTGGTGTTGTATATATATGAGCAAAATAATAAAAAAAGAGTTTGTTATCATAAGAGAAAAATATGAAAAGGGATGTGTTTAAAAGAACAAGAACTTATGGTGTAGCAACAAGGGCGTGATAATTGTTATCAAACCCTTATGAAATGATCACTCTTTTTATATATCCAAAAACATGCATGGTTAATGTCTATTTACTCATTATCAATTTCAAGCCGCATTGTGCTTTATTGTAGAAACGCCTGTTATGCCCCATTATGCTCGGGAGATGGTGTATGGGCTTTATCTGTTCCTATAACACCCCATTACCGATGATCTTAGGTAAGCTTTAATTTCAAATTAAAGTTGCCGAAGTTATTGGCATAACTTCATCACAACGCATGGATTTTGACACCCATTGCTTTCATCACTACTATAAACTAACATAATATCCCATAGTTGGTCGCATTGCCTCCCAAGATATATTAAATGTCATGCAGCAAATTGCTAGATTACATTAATGAGATAAGACTCCATTTGTCCACTTAGTACGTACCGGTTTCTTATAGGTTCAATGCCACCTAAAGAGGATTATTCTTACGTTAAATAGACAAATTAAAAGATATCCTCTAAAAATAGTGGACAGAAGTCCCTTGAGGGGTCCAATGAGCAAAGACCGTTGGTTAGATTAAGTTGTTTAAAGTTGCTTGAATTTGATCACAAGTATTAAGTTTGTTCGTCAATATCTAAAATAGTCTCCAAATTGGATTTATTCTTCATAAGCAAATTTAGTGATTAAAATTAACTTGGATTTTCAACATCAAATTAAGTTCTTGATAGGATCTAACTTTAGTCTTCGGTACGAAAGTTGTTGATTACAATCAACTTTGTTATTCAATGCAAAAGTTGGTGTAACTGTAGTGGTTACGATAGTTATAACCACTAACACTAACTGTCATTACGTTTATTGTAGAAGAAAATCTCGTTCTTTAAGAAACTTTTTTGTTATATATATATATTCGATTATTGATTTTGTGTTAAAAAAATCAAAATCAAGAACACCTCTTTAGTTGTTTCTTTGCATCATCAATATTTTCTTTTCTGTTTGAAATTTTGCAATGTTCTAATCCACCCATATATTGAATGTTTCAAAACAAAGAATAAGCCCATGTTTCTAACTAGGTTGAGAAAACTGAAGTTATTTAATGGGTACTACCCATTCACCGGCCAATCATACACCGTTATTTCATTTCTAACCTCAAGTACTCACAATTATAAAATAACTGGAAACACATACCCACAAGTACCCTAAAACTTTTTTGATCATTAATGAATTTTTTAATTTCTTCAAAAGTTTCCAATAATAATATACACACACGGTAAACCTTTGCCATAAATTGTAAATTGGCAAACTACCCATATAGTTATGGGTGGGTTTGCCATATGGTAAAGTACCCATGAACCTTACCCACACTAGTGCCCCGACCCCTCTAATGCTATTATATTCACATTAAATTTGAAAGTTTCTCATTTGTTTGTTACCAGCGTCATTGTTATAACAAGCTCAACCTAAGGTTCTACTTCGTTTGATACAAATTCAAGAAATTATTGCTAACTGAATATCTTTTCTTGTTATACTTTTATTGACCAATAATTTGAGTACACATCAAAGTAGTTGTAACTCATGCAGAACTATTAATATTGTATGAACTATGAAGAAGAATGAAGCTATACCAGCCTTCACTCTTTCGTGTATCATATTACATGTATATACATAATTGTTTCATATACTCATAATTAATATTTACTTCACGTTTGTTACTCCGATTAATTTATGAAATCTGAGTGTTGCATATTAATGTGATTTCATGGTCTTCTTGAATTATGTGATCTAGATAAACGAATGAATATTTATATGATTTACGACGATTTATTCTTATATATTTCTAACCTGACTTGTTAAGCTTTACTAGTTTGATAAAAGTTAGCCTCTAAATTCCTGTGATCAAGAAGATGATACAGTTGCTATACCTAGTATAGCAGTATTTGTGTCTTAAGATAACACAAAGAAATGATAAACCCTCCGTATTTGCTGATGTATATGGCTCTTGTTCCTCTTCTCTTGATTTTTATGAATACTGTAATACGTAAAATACAATACGGAAAAGAATAATGATTACATTTTAACAAAGTTTTTTGGTTTGGCTAAACGTAACCCACCTCTCTCTTTTAGTCGTCACAACTCACACCCCTCGCCCTCGGGCCTTTTACTTATCACTTAATTAAGTAATATTCTCCCTTGCCATATTAAAAGGGAAAAGGGCCCTATTCTTTGATGTTTTCAGTACAATGGAAATTTAGAAGATGTTTTCTTGGGACATAGTCCCTTTTTGCTAAAAGAAACTCACTAATATGTCCCGTATAGGGCTATACGGGACGTATAGCCCGCCGTATAGCCCTATGCGAGGCGTATTGGTGGATGTGGAGTGTCTCTAGTAGGACCCAATTTAGAAAATGAATACGTTTAGCCAACCTTGTACTTTTCAATGATTACCCATAAAGTCATATCGTATCATGTGATTTGGATGTAATTTACTTTGGTAGAGTCGTACATATAGTTGATTAATTTAGGGATTTTTTGTTAGCTTATTTGCCAATAAATGTAGAGAAAATCATGTAGTACCGTATAGATTTTAGTAGTATCAGGCTATATAGTTATCGAGATTTACTTGTAACGTGAAAGTTCATAGTATACTACTGGTACAAGTTAAGAGGTGTGGAGTTCACGATTTTCCAAGACTATTGTTGCTTCAGTAATGAAAAACCTCTGGCTTTCATGTCATGAGAGGGTTTAAGGGGCATCACTCCTTGGCGGGTGTAGTGCTCTCGCAGAGTCAAAGGGTTGGATCCTTGTGGGGTCTAAGGGGCAACACCCTTGACCACGTCATCAAAATCACATAGATTGGCATGATGGTAAAAAGGTTGTTTGAAAATGATTTTCGTACTACTATTCGGTAGTGACCAAAAGTCGGTAGTGACTTTGAAGTTCTATAGTAAATTTGAAGGTCGATAGCGGCTTTGTGACTTTGGTAGCTATTGGATTTACTCCTGAATGTAACTGCTACAAATTGCACCACAACTACTATAATTGTCTCTTAATTTTTGTGATTTCTTACTACAATATTTGTGTCGGTTCGACCCCTATATAAGAAAACTACTGGATGTAATTTCAACATCGAATTCGCATTTTGAATCTTCACATAAAGATATCCTGTTAATAGATGAAATCTACGATTTCTACATAGTAACACAAAAAATCAGGTTCTTTCACTTGATTAAAGAAAATAATTTTAACAGATCATACATGAAGAGGTAGGTCCCAGCAGAGCCCAGTTGGACCCGCAAGACTCACCTTGAAGAGGGACGTCTGCGCAGAAACCAACTGGATCCGCAGGACCAACCATGCTCAGAGACGTGACGTCCTTACGCGCAGTACGCAAGCTGTTCCCGCAGGAAATGCCTCCCAATGGTGAAGGACTCTGCCTGTTCCCGCAGCTGCGGATACAAGCCATCAGGGAAGGCCACCCGCGCAGCAAGGCTACACGCACAAGGCACTTAGCTCTCAATCACTCAGTGTCACCTGAAGGAACGAGCAAAGCCGGGAACAATCCCGCACAAGGGCGGGAGGGGGAATACTCCCGCCCAAATAAGCCAGTCCGTACGATACGGGAAGATCTTCTGTACTGTACCTGACGAGGTATGGGCAAAAGATCTGACTAAAGATACGACAGCTTGACAACAGTATGGCGAGCAGCATGCTCCTGTACTGTATGTCACTATTAGCCGCTGCCTACTCACCAACTCCTGTCATACCACGTGCATAGCCGGCAGTTGGTGGAAAAGGAATAGTACACAGCAGGCCTGGTCACTATCAGCCGCTGCCTACCCACCAACTACCAGCAGGGCACGTGCGTAGGCCACTGTTGGTGGAACAGGAACACTATTGCAGCCGGCCACACCTCCTTGGAAACCTACATTCGGCTATAAATACCACAAATGGTATGATCATCTCATCTTAACATATCTTATCATATTATACCTGATATCTGCTCTAGCAATCTCTTAATATACATTTATATTTAAAGAGCAATCTAGTCTGATTCTCACGCCGGAGGGTGGTCACAAGGAGGAACCCCCCCCCCCCCATTCTCAGTGACAAGCTCACGGTGTCTGTTTTGCAGGTTATCAGAAGAACCATCTTTTCTGGGTCTAACCCCTCGTGGGAAACATCTATCTAACCCCCAGGTTACCCGTAATCTGGGCGGGGTCCGGTTAGTGTTTCTTCAATACATAAATTAACACTGACATTCACCACATAGGGTATGTGGCTTATTATTAATGATATCATTTTGCTATTACTAGAAACTGTTTTGTAATGTGTTATATATCAAGAACGAAACATTAAATGTCACCCTCGGACAGACGCAAGAGGGAAGAAGATTGACATGACACTTTCTTTATTCTAATTACAATTCTTAGAGAGAAGTATGAGTACGCCAATTAATTTTCCAAAAAACTAGCTTCAAACGTTCATAATTAAACAGTGTCGAGAATCACGTGTCACACACTCACAGAGCCTTATCTGAGCTCGATTTTGCTGAAGACACAAACGTAAGACACTATATTAGTCGAGACGAACTAAAACTAAATGTGCAAATGATTTAACTTTCAACAAAGATATTCCAACGATGTAACTAAATATTAAAATGGAGTAAACTTGAATTTATTTCCTTAAGTTTTCCAGAGACAATAAAAGGTGGGTTTATAGCACAGAGAAGACATACATACAGATAAGAAGAAAGGAATGTGTCATTAAGGCGTATAGGAAGTGACAAAATAATTAAATGTGTTTTCTACTTTGTGGTCCATTTTCTTTTCTTTTTGTTATTGTGGAAACCTATAGATAATTGGCTGTATTTAATCATTTGTGTTCAATTATAAAGCATATAGTATTACATCAGGGCTAGAGTCAAGATTCAACTGATAAGGAGGCTGGCAAGCTAAAAGAAAGTAGAAAATTTATGGTAATAATTCGCTAAATGTGGTTTATATTTAGCCATATCTATGTTCTACATGATCAAAATTACCTTTCTCATTAATTCAACTAAGTTAATTATTTAAATGAACAGAAAAAGAAAAATCCATATTCCCAACAAATTAAAATATGATATGTATCGATAGGTAATCCTGTAATTAGAAATTAAATATCGTTAAAATTTTCCTTCATAACAGTACAGGGGTGAAATCATGTTCACAGATGACGATATAGAGGAAAATATGGCAGGTGCGAGATTATGCATACACACTGAAAGTAATGGAACAAAAAATCTCAGAAAAAAAAAATAATGTCTCCATAGAGGAGGGTAAATATGAAGTTCATGTAGAGGATAGTTCATTTCAAGATTTGGGTTCGGATGACGATTGTTTTAAAGAGGTGAATATTGAAAATGAAACGGTAGAAGAAATATTTAAGGGGGGAGTGTTGGAAAGTTCCAAATAATGGTGAAATATTAGTGAATGAAAAAAAAAGTTTCAATAATGGTGAACAGATTAAAATGGAAGATCATCATTTTCAAAAGAATATCACGGTTGAAGTCGTAAACGATCCTCAAAACATGACAGAGGGTTTTGTAGGGTCTCCTTGTACGCCTCTGGCAATAGAGATTAATGTAACTAGCTAGCTACTGGGTTTGATAATGGTTCTTTATCGAGTTCGAGTCCTAAAGGTGATATTGAGAATGATTGGTTTAAGGTCCTTTTTCTTTAACTCAGATGTGTAAATGGATCAAATTCTTCTCTGTGGATTTAAAAATATGGATAACAATTGAAAATGAAAAGTATAGTATTCTTTTAAGTGATGCTTTAAAGGGGCGAGTTACAGTTAGAATCGATAAAAAGGTTCTGCTATCGATAGATAATGCAGGAATTTAAAGTTGCAGGACGACGGTTAGGTCGCTTTGCAACTGTGGCATAGTGCAGCGGGTTTTCGGATCGGTTCATGAGAGTTTGCTCTCATCACGCTCAATTTCGACTTTTCTTGTTTGGTTTCGATTATATTTCATGTGTTACTATTTCTAGTCTTGTACTTGTATTGTGGGTCGCTTTTTTGGGTCAGTTTGTAATGTTGTCGCGTCCTATCTAGTTTTTTACTAGATGAGTTTTATTTAATCCCACGAGAGATCCAAACTACATGTGTATCGTTGTCGAATTATATGGACGCGACAACGATTTAACACCCCTATTTTAAAAAGATGGTAGTTAAAAGGCTGATGACACAATGTTTTTTTGCCGAATTATATGTATAGCGTACAATGAGTGTCATTGTATATAATAATATGTTAGTGTGTGTAAGTTAGGGTTGAAATTTATCAAACACAAATATAGAAATATATGAATCGTGCTAGGGTCAAACAATTTAATATGACTGCCCCACATAATTAACACACCTATATTGAAAAGAACGATGGTTTAAAAGGGTTGATGAGATCTGAACTACATGTGTATCGTTGCGTGTCACTGTATATTCCGAATTATATTTTATAATGATATACGTATGTTATGTAACAATCACATAATTACAGAAACATATATAAGTATATAACATCTAATAACATAGTGCCGTGCGCAGTTTGTTTGCATTGACAAAGACGGTATAGAAACTGACATGATATATCATATTGTTTTAATAATTTGCAACGAAATAAGTGTAAAAATTAATCACAACCTTAATAGGAAAACGTTAGTGCGGGATCCACGCCTATATATGTGAGTGTGGTGAACCGTAGATGAGTTCTTGGTGTTGTGTCCGTGAAACATGACTCGTCCAGGGGCGGACCCACATAGTGTGGATCGGGGTCCCGGGACACCAATGTTTTTTAAAAATTTATTAGAAGCGGTATATTAAATTTTTTGAGGACCCCATAAGATTTAATACTTGGAACCCATACTATTAATGTTGATGTGGTCTGGTGGAAAGTCCCTTGTTTTATCTTTGAAAGGTCATGGGTTCAAGTCTTACAAGGCTCAGTTTTTGGTTTTTTGTGTTAATTTTTAGTGTTAATCAATCATTTGATTGCTAATGTTGCAATGATAACTTTGGAAACATTCTAACACCTCTAAAATACATATCATTGTTTTCAACTTTATGCATGGTTTTCTTTAGAAACATTCAAACACTTTAAAATATCAGTTTTATTTTTCACTAGTTTAAGTTAATGGTTTTCAACACATGCTTATGAAAGGGTGGATCTAGGTTCTATCTCAAAAATGTTTAAGAAAGGGAAAACAAAGTGTTTATGTGTCAACCCGACCCATTTTGACCCGTTCAGGTAGTGATGATTGAAAAGAAAGTTTTATTATGATATTGTTTTTTATTATGTTCTTCGCCTCGACCCGACCTGAACAACGACCGACCCGAAAAATTTGAACACCGAAAATATGGGACCCCATTGGCAAAAAATCCTGGGTCCGCCACTGGACTCGTCCATTGAAAGCATGGGCTCCGGGTTCCCGTGACCCCTTTTATGTTTTTTGGCTCACTTGGTCATGTCACCGTCCAACATTACTCATTGCCCATTCACCATTTGTAGCTTTCTTTAATAACATGTTGATGTTCTTTTTGGACTCATTTTGTGATCAACGACTGCCATGATAAATACAAAAAGTGTCTTTCTCCTAATATATCCAAAATCTAATGATACGATATATAAAATCTAAGAGAACCATCCGCATAATTAATCTTTCAAGCATGTTTTAAAGTTAATCCCGTTTTCGACAATGGCTTACCTAGGCAACTTGGTTGTCGTACCCATGATTTTTTTAGCATATATATGATTTAGTATTCTTGAGTCACCCAAAGAAAATTTTGACATCAACCCCTGTGAAATATCCCTATGAAATTTTGAAACTGCTCTCATGAAGTAATGACATCGACTATGGATTTTTTTAAACCTATACAAATATAAGTATATAAACCTATTATAAACTAATAAACAAAAATCAACGATTCCATCGATACTATGAACCCATTATTTTTAAAAGTTAATTAGTTCATTTGAGTTTAAATTTGTTAATTTTGGAACTATTAACGTGACTGAATGATTTCACAAAATAAAAATTGGAACAAAAATTTGGTTTCGGCCAGACTCAAACTGAAAAAAAATAATAATATTTCACAATATAAAGTCGTCCTATAAAAAATTCTCTAAAGCCTATTAAATTTTTTGAATATGTCACTAACTATCGAATCACTCGTCATATTGGTTTAATTGGCATGCTAAAAATTGATGATAAGACTATATTGTTTAATTAATTAAAAAAAAATTTGAACGACAAATTTCTTTTAATTCTTGTTGTTCGTCGTACTTAAACCCAATACCTCCCAAACTTTCCCATCCAAAGGTGTTAAAAGGATTTACTTGGCCTCCTTAAAATTGACACTTCTTATTACATTTTTGTATGATTATACTGAACAAAATATATATACTTGTTTAATTAGTTGCTTGGTAGAAATTAATTAGATAATCTTTAATGTATTTGTATGGAAAGTTAAGTTTTACAAGATTATCATTTAGGGTTGCCTAACTAAGTAGTTTGTTTCACCTCTTAAATTTTTCTTAATCGTGTTATCCGAGCTTCCTATAGGTTTTGATAGACTTGTGATTGCGACATCGATGGCTTGGCACCATATGTGACGATGTGACTAAACCACGTTGTCTCTATTCGACTTATGCATCTGATGCACTTAGAAGTGCTTAGTTGTATGTGCTATGAAACATATAGATCGATCTTAAGGATATTTCGAAATCTGGTTGACCGTAAGAGTTGCCAATGCCCCATCACACACATCGGTGGTTACCAGTGTAATATCTTTATGTTTATTTTAAGACATTATATTGGAGTTATTTTTTTTTAATTTATGTTAGATTGTTGACTTTGACTTACTTAATTGTGTCTTTAGTTCAACTTCATATTTCTGTATTATGTGATACATCAACTTTAACCCGGATGGGTGAACTTGAATTTACTATCTCAATAAAGTGATGAAGTATGGTTCAGGATTTATGTCTCACCATCCCAAATAGCATAGGAAGCAGATTGGATAGCATCTATAAGACACTATCCAACATAGTGAAGTTATTCTAGTTACCTATAACCCCAACACATGCTTTCCTATAATGCAGTTGTTAGTTGGAAACTTGGAATGGTTAGGAAATCTGGAAACATCATCTCTTATGTTACCAAAAACAAACGCAAAAAAATGAAAAAAAGTATTTCTTTCTAGTTATTTTTGGTTTTCACCTAATCGTACTACATATTGGTGCCTGCTTATGTTGCAATAGATTCAGACGCAAAACAAAATCGGCTGCATAACTAAAAGTTGATTTTTGCTATTTGGCAGATAGATTTGTTGGTCTCACAGGTTCGATTGCAACATGTTTTGGAAAAGTAGTAGCTATTGTTGAATAATAAACAGACCAAAGTAACAAACCAGACCCGATGCCGAAGTGTTGGAGTAATCAACTGGATCTTTTGTTAAATTAAAAACAGATCCAAGCCCATCTTTTGTTTAATTAGAATAGATCCATGCCCGTATGACCGTATCATGTCTCATATGCCCAAATCCATATATATTAATTTAAAGCCTAAATAATAATTTAATATATAGCCCAAGTAGAGATATGGTCCAACCAACAAAACACAAAACATTATTATTAAACGTTTCTGCACTCCCGAATCTCGTACCTCGCTAATAACTAATAATATTTACGAGATCATCAAATTAATCCAATAACACTAGATTTACCAATATCATATCATTAATTTTTGGACGAAATTTTGTTCCATAAATTAGATTGCAAAATATTCTAGTCACAAAATTTGATTGCAAAAATCAGTTTAGATGATGGTTTAAACAAACAACCGGAAATTATCATTTATGTTGTACTGTTGGGAGTTTCTTTAGATTTAGGAATTCCGATTTCACATGCACACTATAAACTATCATGAAACAAAAATTTACTAACATCAATAAAACAATTATTGAATCACGCGCAGAACCTATGATATATCAATTTCTTTCAACGACATAACAAAACTGGATCAGTTCTAAGATGGTAGGCCGGTTTGGGTCGTTTTGGACCATAAACGAACTCAAACCAAAATTTTTGGTCATGGGATTTTGAATAGTTCGGTTAACGTGATTTTGCTTAATCGCTTATTGACGTTGATTCGGCTAACTGAATCATGATTTTGGGCCTTGACATTATTGGACCTAAAGAACAAATTCCAGCTATAAATTTTGGGCTTGAAACTTTGGTTAACCATTCAACATTACACTTTTGATCTCGATTTTTTATGCTTCACCATAAACTTAATATAGTTTACGAATAGAGTAGTAGATTAGTTGCTCGACAAAATAGTTAGATTGGGGGTTCTTTTTTTCTTTTGGAGACACCATAAACACATGATTATTAGTAATTTGCATTTTGTATCAAAACATCCACTAAAAAGCTAATTATGCATCCACAATGTATAATAATGAAAACCCGTTAGGCCGCTGCTGTGTCTTATTAAACAATCATATATAGAAGTATACGAAAAATAAATAAAAGGAAACATAATCAAGCAATATTTCCTATTTATGGTAACAATATATATAACACTCAAACGATTTGATCTTATGCATACAGATTTCGTTTCACATACTAGAACAGCCAATGTACTCCAAATACACCATATGATTAACAAACCATATGAACAACTTATATTTTATTCAACACAAGTTTACTAAGAGTTCACAAAATTTTCAACCACATGCTTATGAGTTATGTAGAACTAGATATTCCATCTATCTCTTGTACGATTGTTGTAGGGCATATGGAGTCGAATTGTGGTAATGTGGTATAGCGTATGTTCCTTGAAATACGCTCTTGAAAATAATTTTATACGCTGCTTTTGTTAAGTGCAATCCATCCCAATTAGCACATGTATGTGGCTGCATATAAACAGTTGATGAGAATACTGCACATGCTGCTGATGCGTTGTAGTTAAATGGTCCCCCCCCCCCCCCCCCACACACACACAACATGCTTTTAAAGCACCATTTATTAATCCTGATATAAAAAAAGTTAACAAATATACAAAGGACATGAAAACTATATCAATATTCATGATGGACTGATTTTGTAATGTTATTGATATACTGTAAAAGTAAAAAATTGTGTACCATATTTGTTTGGAGATTGAAAAAATTGCGCGCATGGCAGCGTTGTAGTAGTCTGCATATATGATGCTAACTTCAGGATAACTCTCGCGCATTTTACTAAGTTCTATCTTGAGAAGTTCGTTGTGGTACTCAACAAATTTGTTTAACTTGGTATTACAACCAGTTGAATTATCATATTCCACATCAGCAGATCCATAATATTTTGTTAAGAACACTGTCGAACATCCAATTGGTAAGTTTCCTGGTATTAGCAATGTCTTGGCCCCCTAGCTCAATAAGTTCCTATTTTTCCACTATATGTATGAAGTGAAGCCACTCTTATTGTAACTTTTTTTAAAGTAATGTACATGTGTATGTTCTTACATTAACTGCTGAGATGATGGCCTCAATGACAAGCGAAACATATGTTTCAACCTCGTCAAGGGATTTTCCGGCAAGTAATGCATGATTGTAATCATTTCCTCCAATCTCGCCCATGAGATCCAAAGAACTTCCAATGATTTCTTTACAATCTGACCCATTAATATAAACATAAATAGGTTTGATCAAAGAAAATGTTTCAGCTTTAATTAATCCCAAAAGAAGACAGAATTTCATGAGAGTGACTATAGAATGTCTAGAAAGTAAGCGCTGTTAGGGATGAATTGTTAAATATCTCAATTCTCATGGATCTATTAGATGTAGTGAAGCCTGAAAAATCATTATCATACTTGAATAGAGAGTTGGTTTTTTGACAAGAGGTATTATATGATTAAAGGGCACTGTCATTCGAACTTTGATATATTTGGTTGGTTACCATCTTTAATTAAGAAGATCCTTAATATATTTGGTTTGTTAGTCATCTCAATTAGGGACAAATTTGTAAGTGTGGATGGTGATTTGTGAGAAAAAGAATTGATGGACCATGCTTTTTTTCATTTTGATTTAGACTGAACATAGAACATAAATTTGTTGAAATATATTATTAAAGTCAACATAAAGTCAACTGGAATTTCATGATTACAATTGATGGCCATCAATGTTGATGGTCTATCAATGGTAATTGTCTATTAGTAGTAAATGATAACTGGAAACTGAGTTACTACAGATGAAAAGTTCCTACAGATGGAATGTTGCAACTGATGGTAAGTACTAGTGTTCAAGATAAGTCACCACCGACGATTGTTACGAATAGTTGGGAATAAAGGCCTTAGTGACAAGCGGTTTCTGTTAGATTCCGTTATAGGTTGTTATCCAACGGGGTATACAAGTAATGAAAGTTAGGCTCTAGTTACTCTATTTATATGATTGTAACTCATCTTAATTTGTTCATAATTTTGCGGAAATTATTTGAGTGTAATTCAAAACAAAAGTTGTTAATTGTTGGTGGTAATTCTATAGTATTAAAATTGATTTATTTATGTTACTCAGATTCAATAATCGATATCAGAGTCTGATAATTTGGCTTAATTCAAAAAACTCGACTTTAATGTAACATATCAAGTTAGACAATAGTTTCAATTTTCAAAGAAATTTGAGTTGCAAAATTTGAAGGAAAAAACAACTTTAAAGTATCTATGGTGGACATGTGCGAGCTATTGGCGCAAAAGGAAAAAAAAGTTAAAAACAATTTTAAAGGCATGGATCCCTCACGAATCAAAAAATAATAATCTTATATAATGTAAAAGGCTCACAAAGTCATAGTTCTTGGCAGATTGCTTACGGATGAAGGAAGGGAAAAATGCACAAAATCACACCTTTTTTTAGAGTGAGAAAATAAAAATAGCTATTTTTTTAAAAAAATTCAGAAACAGCCCTTCAAATCTCGTCTGGGACGCCATATTGGGAATCGATCCGGCGAGATTTAGTATGATTTGAATCTTGTCAATTCCGTCAAAATTTTAAGTAATCTCGTCTTTCCCAGCAAAATTTTAAGAAATCTTGTCTGCTTCGTCCATTTTTTGAGATCTTTTTTTTCTTTTTCTTTACACTCTCTGAGTCTCTCTTACTCTCTCTCGCACACACACTCTTTTCTCACCTCTATCTTCTCATTTTCTCTCCATCACCTTCATCGTCTTTATCATCTTCCCTTCATCATCTTCCTTCAAAATCCTCCAACTATATAAACCAAATTGGACTCGGGTGACATTTGAATCGTTTCCGGCCATCACAAATCAAAGCCCGCTAAATCCATTCATTGGCTTCGATTTGTGCTCGTCGAAAACGGTTCGAACGTCACCAGAGCCTAATCCGGTTTACATGGTTGGAGGTTTTTTTTAGGAAGATGATGGAGAGAAAATGGGAAGAGAGAGGTAAGGATATGTATGTGTGTGTGTGTGTGTGTGTGTGTGTGTGTGTATATATATATGTATATGGTAAGTATCCTGATAGAACCATTTGAAAATTGAGAATTTTGAGAACCATTTTGGAACACTAAAAACACATTATTTTAAAAAAATCATAAAACAAAAAATAACAAAAAATTTTAAAAATAAAAAATCAAAATTCTTATATTTCAATCCGGTTGAAATAAAAAACAACTTTATATTATACATATGCATATAATTTCATTTAATCTCTAGTTACATAATGTACACCTATGTACGTTGTCTTTTACTTTAAATTGTACATATGTGAATAAGAAAAACATGTATAAAATTAAAAAAAAAAATTAAGTATTATACGTATGTGTATAATTTTGTTAAACCGATATTTATTTTTTCATTTTTCTATTTTTTTAATAAAATCGGGATGAAAAATAAAATTTTTTGTTTTTTTTCCCTTTTTTATTTTCGAGTTATTTTTTTGTTTTATAATTTTTTTTATTTTTGTTAAAAAGAGTGTTGTTTGTGGTTAAAATGGTTTCAAAGTTCTCAATTTCAAAATTGTTCTTACATGATCCTAATCCTATATATATATATATATATATATATATGGTAAACCCTTTAAAAATTGAAAACTTTAAGAACTATTTTGAGCCACTCAAAAAACCTCTAAAAGAATATTTAAAAAATTATAAAACAGAAAAAAACAAAAATTTTAGAAAAGTAAAAAAACCAAAATTTTTATATTTCATTCCGGTTTCAAAATAAAACTTCGTATTATACACATGTGTATAATTTCATTTAATCTCTAGTTACATAATGTACACATATGTACATTATCATTTACCTTAAATTGTACATATGTGTATAAAAAACATGTATGTACATATTATACATATGTGCATAATTTAGCTAAAACGAGACGTTTTTTTATGAAACTGGGATGATAAATAAGAATTTTGTTTTTTTTTACTTTTTTCATTTTTACGTTCTTTTTTGTTTTATTTTTGGGTTTTTTGTGATCCAAAATGGTTCTTAAAGTTCTCAATTTCAAAATAGTTCTAACATGATCCTGATATATATATATATATATATATATATATATATATATATATATATATATATATATATATATATATATATATATATATATGGTGAGTTCATTGGAGAACTCCAAAAAAAATGGGAAACCGGGAACACCCTTCCCAACCCTTGATCATTTCCTCACATTCTTATAGCACACTCTCAATCACCTATATCACATCCTTTTTGTAAAGGAAAAAAAAAATCCTTCGAAAAATAATCACAAAAATAATTCAAAAAATTATAAAACAAACAAAACAAAAACATAAAAAAAAGTAAAAAAAAAAAAACAAAATGTTTATCTAACATACCCTGTTAAAAAAAAGGCTCGGTTTAGCCTTCGAAAAATAATTAAAAAATTATAAAACAAAAAAACGAAAAAAATAAAAAATCAAAATGTTTATCTAATATTCCCTGTTCCCAAAACAACCCAGCCCCCCCCCCCCCCCCCCCACCCATCCCCCTTTTCCTTTCGTTTTTCCAGTAACAGATTCCGGTCGACCCAGAATTTGGCGCCGACAACTCCAAAAATCCCATTTAACTTACGTTTCAACCCAATTAAGTCCCGTAACAACCTTAGAATATAACGATAACTCGTAATCATCGATTAATAACGCATAACAACAACTAATTATACACGATTTGACCGGGTAACCGCCAAAAATTAATCAAAATATTAATAACAAACATTAAACAAAATACGCTCCAATTAGACTTATAAATAGGCCGATATCCATCAACTAAACTCATCCACAACATCAAATCAATCTAATATACTCCTCATAGTCCCTCTTTGATCTTTAAAGGTTGTTTTCCGGCCACCCGCCGTTCACCATCATTCCGACATAGTTACAGGTAATAATTGTATGGTTTTGAATCATTTTTAGCCGATTAACGAAACCCTTGACTTAATTTGATCAAACATAAAACCATTTAACAAATTCGAAAATATACGGTTTTAATGAAGATGATAAACTTTTTATGTTAATTTATATATTTTTGTTTCTAATCTTTTAACAAACAAACAAGCTAGTCCACTGGTTAGTTCATGAGAGTATATGTAGGAGGACCTGGGTTCGATCCCGGGTCATGCCATTTTTATTTAATTTTCTTTTTAAAACTATTTAGTTTATTATATTAATCAAATAAATTATTAAAAATCATTATAAGTTAAATAGTATCATTTTAAATTTAATAAAACTAGTTATAAATTATATTATTTTCCCAACTAAAAATCAACTTTTGTTTTCGTTAAAGCTTCTCGAAAACTCGACTAACATTATATTATTATTTAAATTTTCGTTAACTTTATAATACACTAAAATAAGATTTTTACCTTTAAAATCCGTGTTCAACAAATATTCTAATTCTCATGTTAACTAATCAATATTAAAATAATAAAATTGTTAACAACTTTAAATAGTACTCCCTCCGTCCCATTTTAAATGTCATGGGACCCAAAACACACAAATTAAGAAATTTTTGATCATTTTATTTTATGAGCTGTAAAATGACAATAATGTCCTGTAACTTATTATGGCTAAAAACCATTTTGTAAAATAAAACATCTAGTATATGTAATAGTAAGGGCACAATTGAAAATTGAATTTATATATATATATATATATATATATGACATTTAAAATAGGACAACCAAAAATGAAAAAATGGACATTTAAAATGGGACTTAGGGAGTATTATAATGCCATAAAATACTGAAATATAATAAAATAATACACAATCTCTAAAAGTAAATTATTCTAACTTTTATAATCCTGTTAGTTAGTCTTTAATTGTTATATTTTTTAATAATAGTTCATGAAGTTTGATCATTTGTTTTCTTTAACGCGCTTTCGATTGTCATTTCAAGTTTAGCTTCAATTTAAAGGTGAGTTTCTCATACCCTATTTTTACGCTTTTACTTTTGGGGGGTAGCATACATATCCTAACCAAATACTTAGTTTTACTTCGCTTCGTATATTCAAATTACACTTCGTTATCATGGACTTGTGTGTTTACTTGCTTACTTGCTCAAAGATTACGTGTTCATGGTTTCCTCAATAAGTATGATCATACGCCCCCATTTGCACTCAGGACCTCGTTGTTATGAGTGGAAAAGGACTCCCGATCCGAGTACATTGGTTGCTACCAATTGGAAAAGACATTGCCTGCACTATTACTACACTAAGTTTTATGGAATTGTATGAGTTTTATGTACTTATATCAAACTTATGTGAACTCACCAACTATTCAATTAGTTGACTTTATTTTATATGTATACTACAGGTACACTTATTATATGATGAAATGGCAAAGACATTAGAACTTAGGATATTTAAATAAATGGACACGTTGTTTAATTGTTTTTACCATATTTCTTTACTTTCGAACTTGTGTATTTGAAGATTAAATCAGTTAATGATAATATTGTCACAGAATAGTATCACATGTGTTTTAAGCAATCTGTACGTCACACTCAGGCATTTTCTCTTTAGCCGGGGTGTTACAATTTATAGTGTAATTTTGGATTTGGAGATAGGAGAACGGATGAGAATGCTCTAAGAGCATTCTCAACATATTTACCTTTATGTGTGTAACATCGAGAAAATTTCGAGTTCAAAATGTAAACTTTTCAAAGTCAAGGGACTAAAATTGCCAAATTTCAAACTTGAATGTTAAAAGAGAAAATTCTGATTTCTTGTCCTCTCGCGATACGTGACAGGACAAAGGGACAAGCCCATCGCGTATCACGATGGGGCTTGGTCAAATGTTCTGGAAGGTGTCAACAGCGATACGCGATCGCTGATTGACCAACGTCATCGCGTGCTGCGATGACGTGGCCTGACACGTTGTGACACGTGTGCCACGTGGCACACGGTGGCACCGTCTGCCGCCACGTGTCACCACATGGCAACACGTCTGCCACGTGTCGCCACGTGGCAGACCTACGTGATGACTGGCCGGAGCTACGTCGCGCAACGCGACGGGTGTCAAGGAGCCCATCGCGTACCGCGATGGGATCCCAAATTTTGTCTATAAATAGCAAGGTCGGGATCTTCATTCCACACACCAAAATCCAGTATACCTTTCTCTCTCTAGCATCTCTCTAGATTATATAAACCCGATCCTCGATTCGTCTCGATAAGCGTGCATCGATCCCTTGTTTGTGTACCGACGTTTCCTCGAAGTTTGTGCCACCCTCCACCCACATACCAAGAAGGTGTTTGTTATCATGGCAATGAGTCCCGAGAAGCGTACCCACGAGTGTTGAAGTTTAGCGTTCATTGATTTGCGTGTCGAGGAAAGATTTGATCAAGAAGTGAAGTGACGTTGGAGTGTTGCTCGAATCATTAGGGTTTTCTGCCTTTAAGGTAAGGCCTACTAGCCAAATGAATATAATAATAAAATATTATTATAAGGGCTTAAGCCCTAAGTCGAGGTTATACTCGATACTTCGATAAAAGAAATATAAACATAACAAAGAAAATAATAAAAGAATGAATTGTAAATACGTATTTATGTGTGTAAGTATATATGTATATTCTTTGTTATGAAACAATTATTTAAGTAATAATGAGTACACTTAAATAATAAAGAAAAGATTACGTTTCTTAGAGAAGAAGAAATGTCGGGTTTTTATATAAACTAAAGGTTTATAATTTACTTTTAAACTAAAGGTTTTCAAGTAAAAGAAATATATGAACTAAAGGTTCATCGAGGTAGAGATATAAAATAAGACTAAAGGTCTTAAGCCGGATTGTATATCCGACTAACAAATGGTTATACTCGTACTATAGGTGCGAGATAGCAAGGGAAAGACCCTCGGATGGTGTTGAAGCCGATCCCAAAGAGATAAGGTGAATACACCCCCAAACTTTTATAAACTTGTTTTCAAACGAGTCAAACATGTTATATGAAAATTGTTTACAAGGAACAATGTGTTCCTAAAACCATTATAAATGAAAGTATAAACCTAGCCGTCAGGCTGTGGTATACGTATGTCTGGATCCTTTCATAGGTGGTACTACGCGATGGGCACATCACACCACCCTGATCGTAGGACGCTTTCCCGCGGGAAGTACAATCTTTGTGTATATTTACGGGTACTTAACTAAGTCGAACGCTGCGGTGTTTGCTGAGGTGACCTAGAGTAGAGACTTTAATTTATAAATGTGTTATTTAATTTTGTTATTCCTAAGCCACGTTGGGCCGAGACGGGCGTGGTCTTGAGGGGTAATGAAGTAAAAGAAATTATTTTTGCGTCAGCGTGTTCACCAGCATTCGTTGCTGACGTATTTTCTTTACATTTTGCAGGTGAACAGGATTAGCACTTGGAGTGTCGAAGTGCTTTATTTAAATCCGATGGCTCGGATCTTTTGTTTAAAACGTTAATATATAAATAGTGGTGGTTTTTGTAATGTAAACAAGTAATCTTTAAACTTAGCTCGGGATCTTTTAAATCCCCGACTTTTGTGTATGTAAATATTTACAACTTAAATCCACAAGTTTTACAAGTCTTCCACTAATTGAACATAACTCTGATTTATTACACTTGTAGTACCAACATAGTGGTCACACGCTTAGGCCGTGTTTTGGGGTGTGACAATGTGTACCATGCATTTGAATTTAGTTTAGGTGTTAGTGGCTTACCGGTTCGTCAGGAGGACTCTATGGGAGTATCTCTGCAAGGGTGAATGTCCGTCAATTCATCATTTTTGCCGATGGTAGTGTCGCTAGTTGCTTCAACATGTAGTCAATTTAGTACTATGTCAAACTCTGTTTATGTCCGACTCCAAAAACATACATTATTTATACACATAATTTAATTAAACAAAACAGAAATTTCGGATCGTTTTAGGTTTATTTGGGATGTTCGAATATGAGTCTAAAAATTTCGAATAGGATTTGGAAATCCGATAAAAACTATTCGATTTCCAAAAATAAACCTAATTGCCAAAAAGAATTACAAAAAGCTTTAAGATTGAAAATTACACACAGAGTTAAATCACAACTTTTGATTTAAACAACCTAATGCTAGCTAATTGAAGCTGAAAATAACTGCCAAGTAAAACATTAATGCAAATCATATATTTAAGTGATTTAGAAAGTAAAAACATGCTACCTAACTGATTGTACACAAAAAGGAAGATAAAGCTAAACATAAGGCGACGAAAGTAAAGAAGAATCTCCTTGAAGATTTCCCTTAAATTCCTCTGTAAATCCCCACCAATCACACTATTATTTTGTCACTCCAATTTCACTCATGCAACCTTCTGACAACCAAAAAATGAACTTTTTGTCACCTAAAGCTAAAAGAAAACAATGAAGTTACCTAAACTAAATCGTATTATGAAAATAAGAATTAAGTTAACAAAGCATACCTCAGATTGGTCCGCGGCAACAATCCGTTGATGCATTTCTCGAATCACAGAGTACATCAAATTTAGAAATTAATACACCAAATCGTACCTATACCTACCCTTCATATGAAGGAGAAGATATCAGATGAAACTTAGATGTGATTTGAAGACAACTTGAGACCCTAAAAGATAAACTAAGAACACCACCGTCAGTGTATTGAATGGCAGAGAGCGAGCTGTGGGTGGTGAGTATGACAATAAAGTAAATAAAAAGAAAGCAGAGAAATGAACACGTGTAAATAAGACCACACAGGTGTAAAGCGAGACTTAGGTTACAAACATCTAAGCTCGATGATGTACAGGTAACATAAGCGTCCATCACAAACACTATATAACACTCGCTAACACTATTTACATTTTTAGCCACGTCTAAATCCCGCGGGTTAAATTTACTAGCTAGTTTATTTAAAATTGAAAAACGAATGTTATACTACGATTTAAAAGTCAATAATCCCAATAATTGATGAGGATGTGATAGTTGTGCTTGAAGCCTTGCTGACAATGATAGAATTCCCATGCCTCTTTGTTAGCTCGAAGGTGTATGGTACGTTTATCTATCAGAGCATCTTAAATGGTAACACTTTGGGGCGGTGTATGCGCGTCACAACCAATTCTTGACATCCTATTCCTAGCATCATTGTTATCACCCCATCGAATAACAAGACATTCATTATTGTTGATAAGTGCTAGGGATGCATTGATATAATACCTTATCTTTTCAAACATTGAAGAAATATTAGTTGGAAACTAATTGGTTGATAACCATTATATAAGGTATTGGATCATTTCAGAAGTTTTTTTACAGCGAGAAGTGCGATAAGTGAAGGTGTAACTCCATTAATCCATAATTTCACTCCCTTTCTTATGTGTAGGTGTGTTGTGTAGGTGCATATGTATGTGTGTAGGTACGTATATTTGTATATGTGTATGTATGTTTGTATGTGTGTAGGTACATAGGTTTGAATGTGGCTCGGTACATTTATATGTTTGTAGGTTGGTTTGAATGTGTAATTAAGACATAAATACAACCAACCTAAATATATGTATGTAACATCATATGAAATGGAGTGAAATTAGGGATTAATGGAGTTATACATTCACTTCTCGCAAGATCCATCCCCTATATAGGTATATATATATATATATATATATATATATGAATTTAGAAGTGACAGGTACTCACATAATTCTATTGTGTTAGAGCTACAATTTCTAATGCTTTTGGTACAAGTCTGTATAAACGTACTAACATTGCCACGTTTCACATACGTTTTCCTCTGTTTCCCAATTATCCACCTCACTTGAGCGTCCATCGGCCAATTCGGGTCCTCTTCTTCAGTTGTCGTCTTGTTTTCCTTTTTCTAATCACTGTCGCCATCACCACAATCGTCTTCCTCTTCGATTTCATCATTTTTAATCACATTCCTGAATTTCACGCAACCATCATCGAACGAGACGATGCTGAGGCGGAATGACGTTTAGGCAAATAATTTTTGTTGAGATAGAGTTTAGGGCTCATTTACATTTTGGGGTTCTTGGTTTTCAAACTAGCTAGGGCTCCTAGGTAATTGTTGATTGCTTTGATTTTAGGGTTTTTGCGTAGACTTGACAACATGCTATCCTAGGTAATGCCTTCCAACTTTGTCTAATCAAACCTCATATGACCTCAATTGTTAGAATTTTGATTTGAATTAGGGCTTGGTAGCTTAACAAAGACAATGAGTTAGTTTTAAATACAAACACTGTTATATTTGACAAGTTTGTGGAATTCTGGGTATTGCTGTTGTACATATGTTCCACACAAAAGTGATTTAAAGCAAATGGGACTTACAACAACCATAGCTTGATTACCACATATTATTTTTTCTTACCTATTCATTCAACAGGTTAAGTAAAAGATAAAATAATCACATATTACAACCATTCAATTAAGAAACAAGAGCAAAATATATAAGTTAAAGATGTTCCACTTGCATGTGACTGGTTTGTAATGAATTCAAGCAACGCATATTGACACTTTTAATGAAAAATTTAAAACAACATTAGTAGCATAATTCAACATAGTAGAAGCCAACAACAATGACTCAACTCCTTTTCGGTCCACAAACTGCAACACAATGATCATGAAAAACCATAATGGGTTACTATTATGAAATCAAACAAAATTACATGTATCAAAACTAGCAAAATAGCCAAAACAGATTGTAGAGTGGATCATACATTGATACTGTTTTAATTATATTTTAATATTTTTTTTCTTTTTCATTTTGGATTTCTATTTACAAACTTAGATATGATTCACCATACTTGTAAAATGGTTCTATATTAATCCCCTCATGTTGAATCAAGGAAAGCAAAATATGACTTCAGGTACATGCACCAAAAAGAAATCTTGCATTTTTTAATGGGTCAAACTGCACATAACTTTTGGTTGATTGCAGCTTGCATATGTAAGAGGTGTGTAGGTTCCCAGCCGGATCTACACGGAATATCTCGTTCTACGTAGGTGCGGAATCCCTACGTAAGACGTTACGAGCGTAGAAGACGATACGAGCTAACACGATTAAACACACGTTACAATAAACAAAGACACGTTGTATTGCAACTGAAAACACGTGATATCAATCACTGATTACACTGGACAACTCGTTACAACTCGATCAATACTATGACTGAATGAATTATCTCAGCCGTAACCTAACAGCTTATAAAGCTCGACAACTTCGCCTAGCATGTTTAGGCGAAGTTGTCACTAACTTCGCTTACTCTACAAGTTCGCCTATATCAGCGAACTTGTGAGCTAACTTCGCTTATTACAAAATACTAATCCAACTAACTCGATTACAGACACTATATACTGAACTACTGACACCATGCACCAACAGACTCCCCCTTGGCAGTAGCTTCATATCTTTATCTTCAAACACGTGTCTTGTAATCTTCAACAATCTTGGATCTTTCGTCTTTAAGCATGAACTCCTTCACGTACACAAACTGATACAATTCTTTGATATTTCTTCGCTTTGTCTTTCCAAGCAGGAATATAAAATATCTTCTTCTCATTCAGCACCTGCAGATCAGATTGAGACAAGTTCACTAGATGCATCGGATCATATACTCTCAGCAGCTCTTGTTCATCTTCGTCCTCCATTACTACTTCAGCTGTTTCACAATCAACATACCACCACTTCAGATCTTTGAGCACATCCTTGGGCATTTGTTTCATCGGCACTTCTTTTAAACACCGGATCGGCTTATACTTCATAATCATCCAAGGCTTGCCATCTGCTCTCAACCCTCTATCTTTGTCTTCAATAAGTTTTCCTTTCTGTGGTTTCAACGGCTCGAACTTCTTCTCTTTTATACTTTCCTTCCAAACAATCTTTCCAATGACTCTAGCCATGTTATCATCACTCCTGTTTATCAACCCCAATCTGGCTAAGTCCTTCACTTCACATTCTGGCAATGTATTCAACGATCTCAACATCCTCTTGAAGTACTGAACACCATCATATCTTTTAATCACAAAGAGCCTCAACTGCTCATCATATATCCAGCATATAATCCCTTTTCTCGATTCAGCATAACCTCTAATGTTGTAACTCTTCTTAAACATAGTAGGGACTGCCGGTTTCTTCGTTTTTACGAACCACTGAGCATAGCCTTCTTTCCATCTTGGCTGCTCTTCCCATTCCGTCTCATCATTTCCCATATCTTTACTCATATCTGCCTTATCAACATCCGGAATCTCATGCTCAATATTCTCCTCTACTATCTCTCCCTCTTCAATATCATTATCAATAACAATCTTTGCACCAATCTTCTCTATCTCTTCAACTGGTAATACATCATCATCACCTATAAACTCATCATCCATCTCCTCAACATCCACGACCACCACCTCATCACCTGTACCGCCCGCTGCACTTGTTGACTCCCCCTGAGATGTGGAAGTCCCAAGAGCTTGTTCAGTTCTTGGCAACTCTCCACCTGCACCTTTCGATGCATTGGGATCATCGTCTCGATCATTTCGCTTCTTAGTCCTCAGCTCATCGCCCTTACAGCTCGTCTCCCCCTGAGATGCCAAGAACTCCTTCAAAGCATCAATGATTTTGCCATGTTCTATCAGCAGGGACGACTGTATTTGATTTTCTGCAACAAGGCGCTGAATAGCATGGGTCTGGATAAGATTCACCCTTGATTGTTCTGCCACGACCCGTTCAAGTGCTGCTATTCGCTCCGTGTCGGATAAGGTTGCATCCAAATCAAACCTCAGATGTGATATATCTTGAGTGTACTGAGGAGGGATTTCCAATGTAACTGGGACCTCAGAAGTAGGCGTAAACATAACCGCAGGTGGTATCGTAACTGACAACCCTGCAGTGGCCACAACTGTCGACTCAATAAATCTTGCCACAACCTCCGTTGGAGTAAGAGTTGGAGGTGGCAAGGATACAATCTCCGGAGTCGATAGTTGGAATGTAGTGGGTAGGAGGCCAAATGAGGATGAGGTAGCCACCACGGGAACATCCGTGGCGCTTGACCTTGTAACTTGTAATGATGAAGGGACCATTGTCATACCGGACAGTGCTGGTGGAGTTAAACGTACCACCCTTGAGCTCTCACCAGCTCCCGAACCTGCACGTGTCCGTTCCCTTCTTGATCTACGAACCAACTGATGTACTTCTTCCTGATAATCTGACTCGCTGTCATCATCAGTTCTCTTTCTTTTCCCATGAATTCGTTCTTGAGTTACCAAAATTCGTCTTGCTTCATCCACTTCATCATCCGAATCAGAGTCAGCCACCGTTGTAGCTGGCCTAGTCACATTCACACTGGAAACTCTTGCAACCGAGACCTGTACATTTTCTTCAGGATCAACACGATCCATATCAAAGAAGCCTTGACCACCAAATGCAGCATCAACATCAACATTCTCTTCCGGTGACACAACAGGAGCAGCATGTATAGCTTGAGTCGCTCCAGCCTGTTGTGGTTGAGGATCCCGAAACTCGTCCCCACGAGCTGGCACATACTCTAGGTTGATCAAGTACCCGAATAAAGGAGTATGTCGAGGACGGAGCTCAGGTTTACTCCTCGCACTGGAAGATCTGCACTGGGCGAAGATCCTTTTACTCACACTTTCTACATATCTGATTGGGCGGCGCTGAGGTAACGTTGGAGCAACGTGATTCAAGATCATCTGAATGAATCTTGGATACATGAGAAATCTCTCACGCGCCATCGCTCTTCTTTGACGATCAATCTCATAGAATACCATCTGACTAAAGCTGTAACGCTTATTGTAAGTCAGAGCAGTCATCGCCGACTGCATGGTCGCGCCCATCCCATCAGTACCAGCCTTTCTCCCTGACATGCACACGATAATCACATGCATGAGAAAGCGCCACCGGTCTAGCAAGAACCCCTTGTGTCTCTGAGTGTCCCCCAAGGGACCAGAGTATCCCATTCTCAGAAACGCTCCATCTCGGAATGGAGCCACAAAATCTGTCGGGTAGTCTCTCGTTTCATCTCCGAACTGCAAAGCACCCGGATCTGTTCAGATGAGAACTGAACAATCTGATTATTGACCGTTGCATGCATGACCGGGGGCTCGACTCGACAGTCATATTCCACGGTTTGCCAGAAATCTTCGATGTTTGGCAAAGATATCGGCAGTGTTGTGGTAATCGCGAGGAATATACGCGAGCGGAGTAAGAACGTGATGATCTCGCGGAAATCATCAACACCGCTCGCATCCGGGTCTAATGTTATGTACATGTTATGACCCGGGAAGAACTGTGTGGTTGTCTCCTCAATCATCACCACCTGCGCCGCCTGCTCCAGCTACAGCAGCCATTTCTGCAACAAACATGCTAAGTTAGATAAATGTCAAGGCAAATCACAAGTTCGCCTGTTACCATGAGCGAAGTTGTGATTTATTCTGTATAGGCGAAGTTAGAGGTGGGGCGAAGTTGGGAATAACTTCGCCTCAACTTGAACTTCGCCGGATAACAGTTAAGTAAAAAGGGCCAGGCGAAGTTAATGATAACTTCGCCTAACCACAACATCGCCTCATATACTGTTACATAATTAATTATCAGGCGAAGTTAAACCTCAGGCGAAGTTACGGATAACTTCGCCTAAACTGTAACTTCGCCGAATATGAATCGGCAACAGTTCAGTTTTCGAATCGACGTGTAATTGGTGAATTTGGAGATTGCGGATCTCGTAAAACATGATTTTAAGACGATTTAGACGATTAAGTTGATTACGACCACGTAATAACACGTTTGAAAATCCGGATGTTAAGGTTTCGAAGGTCCGAGGTCACGAAACGGGTCGATACTACCTCTGAATAACATCAATTGTTAGTGAATATACAATCTATCAACACTACACACCTTTAATAGGATTGAAATCGAGAATGAAAACACAGATGAATCGAATTGTAACTTCGCTTAGGGTTTCAGTGATTAAGTTCGCCGGTTTATGAAAATAATGAACAGTTTGACCTTAAAGCTTCTTTATATAGGGTCAGAGTTATACCGGCGAAGTTATGGATAACTTCGCCTATTGCAGGCGAAGTTATGCACAAGTTCGCCGATATTAAACTTTACAAAACAAACCCCTATAATTAGAACAATTTGCAATTAAGTTATAAAACATCCTTTAAAGAATTAAATGATACGATCAAGACCAAGTAACCAGGTATAAAATCAAACAACTACATAAGTAGAAAAATATTTTAACTATAAAGTACACGGGATCAAATTTCAGTCTCGACAGGGACTACCATGTTTTAGAAAAGATCCGAACATGAATCATACTAATTAAGTGACTGTCACACAGATCCGTGTTCAGCTGTATTATGACATAAAGAAACAGGTTGTAAGCAGGTAAATAACTTAAAATGGTTTTCATCGTTTCTGTGATACGGGTTAGGTTCAATTAAGCTCAAAACTTAAGTGGGCAAAAACTCAGAGATTATGATGCCTCCTATCTATTCTCAAAGCATATTTGGCTTTCCCCAAGTCACCCCGAGTTGACCTCGACCCGTAGTGTCTGATTAAATAGTAATTACTCTTCGATCTTCAGACTCTTCTTCCCGTTCTCTTTCGTACATCTTGATTGAGAAGTATTAACATTATGAACTCTAGAATGTCTCAATAACACACACAAATTTTTTTATTTTATTTATTATTTTTTTATTTTTTATTTTTTTTTAAGTATTTACACAACTTCAGAGTAGTAAACAACTGCAAGTCCCGAATCTGGATCACTGCAGTTTCTTGACACGCTATCTTCACGGGAATCAGAACACTCACGGGCTCGTGTATGACTGGGTAATCGCTTTTCTGCCTATCATTCAGAAAGATATATATGGAGAGATGCACAACTCTTAAGGAGTTTCCACGTAAAATCGAGTAGATTTAGTTAGTATCACTTCTACTTTTACGCACCATAAAAAGCTACCATGACATACAATGACTGTTCTAAAGTCTTTTAGGCCTAATAACTTCACTAGTTAAGCACACAGAATCAATATATCTATCACTTTCCAAGGTTGGATCAATTTTCTGTTAAACATGGTAAAGGAACTTCTTACGAAATAGTAGACTTGAAAAATAATTTCATCTCCCTAAAAAAAATTTTAACTTCAATCGCCCCGATCAAATTGAAGTTTTCAGGTAAACGGCTATCCTGAAGATCCAATGGATCAGCTGGACCGACCACATACAAGTATGTGTCCTTCTAACTAAGTATAATCGACTAATTTTCAGCGAAAGAATAAAAACACATCATAAACCGCCCCGGTCACTTTCAGTCATCTGGTTAATGGCTATCCGCATATTCTACAAGTAGAAATGAGGACCAAACATATCCGAAGACATGTTCTTCAAACTGAGGCAACCGACATAATTCTAAGCGATAGTGACGTTTTTTTTTTCTTTTTTCTTTTTTTTTTGAACAAAGACACGGTTACTCGGGATTGATCATCCCATTCAGCTCAACAAGGTTTTGAAAACGATTTTTGTCAAACGCTTTAGTAAACAAGTCAGCGAAATTATCTAACGTATCAACCTTTTCGAGCACAATCAGTTTCTTCTCAGCACAATCCCGTATAAAATGATGACGGATGTCAATATGTTTAGTTTTGCTATGTTTTACGGGATTGTTAGTTACTGAGATAGCAGCAGTGTTATCTATGCAAATAGGAGTATGAGTGAAATTCAGACCATAATCGCGCAATTGCTGTTGTATCCAAAGAACCTGGGAGCAGCAGTTGGATGCTGCCATGTATTCTGCTTCACAGGTTGAAATGGCGACTGAGGTCTGCTTCTTGCATTGCCATGACACTAATCTGCCTCCAAGAAACTGACATCCACCTGTTGTTGACTTCCGATTCTGATTGCACCCTCCATAATCAGAATCCGTGTAGGCGACCAACTCCAAGTCTCCTCCTTTCGTGTACCACAACCCCAGCTTAGGTTTGCCTTTGAGATAGCGCAATATCCTCTTCGCACCCTTCAAGTGAGATTCCTTTGGGTTTGCGTGAAAGCATGCACAAAGACAAACTGCAAACATAATATCAGGTCTAGAAGCAGTTAAGTACATTAAAGAACCTATGATTGCCCGATATTGGGTTGGGTCCACGTCTGCATCGTTGTCTGAATCAGCACCCAATTTATGGTTGACGCAGACTGGAGTATCAAATGGAGTGTTGTCCTCCATCTTGAAGCGTTTGAGAACATCATGGACATACTTAGTCTGATGAATGAACATCCCATCTTTTTTCTGATCAACCTGCAGCCCTAAAAAGAAAGTTAGTTCACCCATAGCACTCATTTCAAACCTCTTTTTCATGACGGCCTCATGTCCATAATATACGTATTCTTTTCTCTTGGAGCCTTCATAACTATCCAATCCTCTGGTATCTTGAAACCAGGATACAGCACGATCGCTTCATTCTTGTTAAAGTGCACGGTGTAATCTTTGTCACAGATCTGCGAGACACTCAGCAGATTATGCTTCAGTTCTTCAACGAAATTTACTTTCTCTAACGTCATTTTTCCATTAGTCACCGTCCCAATTCCTGTGATCCTTCCACCGCTCTCTCCAGCAAAACTCACTCTTCCTCCCTGAACAGGTTTCCATTCGTGTAACAAACTCTTGTTACCCGTCATGTGCCGGGAACAGCCGCTATCCACAACCCATAGATTGTTTGCAGCCCTGTTCAACTGTTCCTGCACGGTTAAAGCAGAGGATTAAAATCTGGGGACCCAAGACCAATATACATCCCGTACTTTGGCTGTCCAAAGTTAGTATCAGAATAATTTCTGTAAGTCCTAAAAGGATACCTTCTTGTAGATTGACTATGAGGCCATCCAAACCTTCGTGAATTAAATGAATTATTACTTATGGTTTGGTTGTTAGCAGTGAAAAACTGAGATCGTTTTCTTTGAAAACCTGGATTAGTCCAATGTCTGAACTTTGATGAGTTTTCATTTTTACCATTATAGTGATTACCGTTAGTTCTATTCTCAGTTTTTGAAGACCTCATACCTCTGAATCTCTGCTTCAGAGGGCAATCAGCAATTAGGTGTCCTAATTGATTACATCTGAAACAACTCCTGTGTTCAACTTTCTTTTCGATAGTTGTTTTAGATGTTGAGGCTGCATTACTGCCCGTTTGTCTCACATATGGTGGGACATACGGGTTTAGTGGAGAATTCTTTTCATTTGATTTATGTTTCTCTCCACTTTTTGGTAACACTGCCTCTTCTTTTGTCTCACTCGACTTGGATGACTTGTCCGAGTTTGATGAGACAGGACTAGGAACATAAATCTTAACACTCGAAATAGGCTTACTTGTTTCGCCTTTACTAACTTCTGGTTCTTTAATAGTAACCTTAACCGGAACTGTCTGACCAAAATCAACATCAACAGGTTTCTGATTACTAGGATCATAAGTATAGTTATGATTGTAAGGTGGTGGAACTTTATGATATCCAATTCCTCCTCTTTTAACTGGGGAACTTTGATCACCAACGAGGTGATCAAGTATAGCGGAGGAATTTCTAAATTTCTCAAGCTTTCTGTTAAGTTCCACCACTTTCACCTGGTGATCAGCTATCTGTTTATCCCTTTCAGCTATTAGTTTGGTTTTCTCTTCTAACACTTCATAGCTAAGATCAATTACTTGAATTTTTTCAGCTAGATTTGCTTTAAGACTTCTAATATCTTTCTCACTAGCTTTTATTTTTACCTTATAACTGTTTTCTCTAGCTTTAGTGAAATGATGATCTTCTTTTAATGTTTTAAATTGAGCATCCAAACTAACAAACTGATCAGTTATAGTTGTCAATTGTTCAGACAGATTTTCACATTTCGTACAAGGGAGTTTAGTACTTACCTCGGAGAGCTGGTCTGTCACTTCTGCCATGTAAGCTTCATTTTCGCCAGTCACTTTCTCACTTCCTGCAGTTTCGATGGTCACTAAATTGGCCTGTTCGAATACTTCCTCAACATGCAGATTCCAGTTGTACTCCCCGTCTTGTCTGGATATCATCGCCCTATTCTCACTACTTCCACCACTCTGTTGTGTAGACCTGTTCTGACTGCGTTCTACATGTTCATTTGTGCACTCCTTCGCAAAGTGTCCATTTTGTTGACAGTTATAACATCGCACCTTTGACTTGTCAAAACCTGGTCTTTCACCAACAAACGTTCTACCTGTCTTCTTCATAAACCTCTTAACTCTTCTCACAATCATCGCCATCTGCCACTGCAGATCCATCTCTTCCAGATCATCAGCATCGATCTGATCATAGTCTTCGTCCAAAGTTGCAGGATCAACAATCTTACCTTGAATGTAATTTTCATACGAAGCAATGAAAGATGCATAGAGAGCAAACTGCTGTTCAGCAGATTTAACACTCATGGGCATCTTAGAGTAGTTGTTGTTAGGAACACTTGAGGAAAAACTACCCTTGGTTGCTTGAGGTTTAGAAGCATTTGATCCACCAGCTACAAAACACACATCACCATTCATGTTGAGAGATACATGACCTTCATGTGTTGAGTTACCGCCCGAGTCTCCCTTTGAGTAGTAAGCAGACGATTCAGACTTCGAACTTGAACTTGAATTAACCTTTGCACCATACATAACTGGATCCTGAACCTGATCAGTTGGTGTCTCTTTACGAACCATGTTAAGTTCAAAAGTTCTTAGTTTGTTAACTGTTGTTTCCAAGTCATAGTCGGCAAACTCTTTGTCTTCTCTCATCAAGACAGTGTACATCTCCCATTTCGGTGGGAGAGCATCAAGAAGCTTTTCCACGATCTCATCTTCTTTGTAAGCAATGGAATAATTGCTGAGTTCGGTCATCAGATGATAATATCTCGTGATGATATCATCAAGTGATTCATTCTTCAAGTACTTGAACACCGAGAATTGGGTTTTAAGTAGTTTAATCTTTGATGCACGAATCTCCACATTACCCTCAAATCGGTTTTCAAGCGCTTCCCAAAGTTCTCTAGCAGTTTTATACTTCCTGATGGTGTGAAGAATCTCTTGTGGAAGAGCCATTGTTATCGCTGCATGAGCTTTGCTTTCAGCCTCATACATTTTCTTTTCTTCCTCTTCCATCTTGTTGTATTTCTTAATCTGATCACGACCCTCATACTCAGCAGTTGGTGGAATGTATCCATCTTGAATGCATACCCACATCTTAGCATCTTGGTATTTGACATATTGTTCAAACCGATCCTTCCACGCCACGAAATCGGTTCCCTTAAGCATCTTCGGTGCCTTAGTAGCTGAACCCGCTTCCACTTCCATCTTCACCAGTTCCGTAATGTTTATAGAAGTCATCTTTCACGAAACACAAAGAAACCCGAAAAATAAAAATTTTATTCTTAACAGTACTGTAGGCGAAGTTGAAGTTAACTTCGCTTAAGTCTGAACTTCGCTTGAATTCGTAACTTCGCTCTCTTTTCTAAATCCGCCTGATTTGGCGAAGTTGTGGATAACTTCGCTTAAGTTAAGCGAACTTGTGAGGTAGGCGAAGTTGTGGGTAACTTCGCTTGAGATAAGCGAACTTGTGTGGAAGGCGAAGTTGTGGATAACTTCGCTTAACCTTATATCTTCGCCTAAACCCTACAAACAGTAGCGGGAAACTTCGCCTGATGAACACGATGATTTTGCAGGTTTGATTTCTTGATTTTGCGAGGTATGCGAAGGTGTTATGGGTTGTTTTTGATGGTGGGAGGTGAGTAGGACAAAAAAACTCGGTAAACTCGTCCCGCGAATAGTCGAACGGAACGATTTCTACACCAGCGTGATAATCCCGAACCACACAATCACGAGCAAAAGCTCTGATACCAATTGTAGGTTCCCAGCCGGATCTACACGGAATATCTCGTTCTACGTAGGTGCGGAATCCCTACGTAAGACGTTACGAGCGTAGAAGACGATACGAGCTAACACGATTAAACACACGTTACAATAAACAAAGACACGTTGTATTGCAACTGAAAACACGTGATATCAATCACTGATTACACTGGACAACTCGTTACAACTCGATCAATACTATGACTGAATGAATTATCTCAGCCGTAACCTAACAGCTTATAAAGCTCGACAACTTCGCCTAGCATGTTTAGGCGAAGTTGTCACTAACTTCGCTTACTCTACAAGTTCGCCTATATCAGCGAACTTGTGAGCTAACTTCGCTTATTACAAAATACTAATCCAACTAACTCGATTACAGACACTATATACTGAACTACTGACATCATGTACCAACAAGGTGAGATTCCAGACATCATTTTGTTGTTAAAGAGCCTGATTGCAGCTAGGATTTTGTTAGTAACAGGCCAGATTGCTGGTCAAATTTGGTTGATAATGTGTCAGGTTGTAGATGGTAGGGTAACATGTTGAATTTTGTTCATTGCAGCTTGCATTTTGTAATAGATCAGCAAGTTGCATTTTGTTAGTAATGTGTTGTTTGCACGGCAAAATGTACATGTATGGTAAGAGTAACAAGAATCACTAATGTATGCAACACGAAACTAAAATCGTGTAAAGTTGGTGTAAATCCAAGACTATAAACTGGTGTAGTTTTTTGGTGTAAAAGTTTTCATCGCCCTATTTTACACTCCTTAATACACGTATTAATTAAAGTCTTAATGTAAAAGCTAGAAGTAATCTACTAACAATAAAGATATAGCAGTAAAGTAGGCACCATACTGGATATGGATGCTTATTTTTTTGTATCATTTGTTTATATTATTAGTTAGTAATGGGGACTTCAGTTAATTGATCATGTAAAGTGGTATAAAGGGAACCTATTGGTTATAATCCATTTTCATGTTGAACCTAAAAAGTGCAGGTTTTACCTAACACATCTGGTTATTTAACAGTTTAAACGGGTCAAACAGAATGAGTAACAAATGCATTAGCATAAGCTGTGGTTGTCATGCATTGGCGCCGCAACGCGCAAGCAAATATTCCTAGTTTGATTTTATAATATATATTTCTTACATAAATTCAGGTTTTGTGTTATTGTGGTCACACTTTGTTTTTATTATTTAAAAAAAAAATCAAGCTATAAACCAAAAAATTGTTCAAATGTCATTTCGAATGTTTCAATTGTAGGATGGTCGGATATTGGCTATGGAAGAGACTAAATAACCAAGAAAATCCTTTCTTAATTAAAAAAAACATTATGTATTCATTTTATCAGCGTATATTCTTCATTAAAATCCTAAGATTACTTGCGGTGCACGCATATAATGTATATATGTGTGGGCCATTGGGTGGACAAAAGTGAAGTTGCACTAATTTTGACGTTAATTTACTAATTTTGTGAAAATAATGTTAAAAGTGGCGGAAGATTAATCAGGAATCATGTGGTGGCGTTGATGGTAAAAAAAACAAGGGTACATGCACCAATCAGCCGATGTCCCAATAGTTGAGTGTTATGTGCCTTATGTCCAAGACTTGATGAAAACTACTATAGAGCTGGGGGTCTCACCGCTAGCAGCCCCTCTATTTCTACGGAGTAGAGGTAAGGCTGTCTACATCTTACCCTCCTCAGACCCTACCATAACGTTGTTTTTGATGAGATTTACTAAGTACGATGATGATGATGATGATGATGATGATGATGAAGAAGAAAATCCTAAGATGGGAGATCGATAATGATCAAGGGCATCTAGAGATGAGTTTTAAGTTATGGAAAAGGTTAGTACCAATCAAGGTTAATTACCTTATACGGAGATTGGTGTTCAAGTCCTGGATCGATAATCAAACACGAATAAACAAATAACTCTTGTTTATTAATCAGAATATCTCACTCCAAAAACTGATTACAACTCTATCAAATCCTAACTCGGTTTGACTCTTGATGAACCCTAACTCGGTTACATCTCGTGTGTGTCTCTAGATGAACCCTAACTCGGTTGCACCTCACACCACAATCTAATGTCTAACCATGACATGGTTTATATAGACTAACCCTAACTTGCTAGACAAGACATTACCAATTATAATTACAATACAATTAGGAAACATAACCACTATGACCTCATTGTCAATATTGGTCCCTCAAGTTCACTGACTTGTGACTTGGAGTCTGAAATTATTTCCAACAATCACCCCCCAATTTCTGACTCGAAATATGCGGATCTTTACCTCCAAACTTGTCTTATCTGACTCGTGTGATTTGGGCCATGATCTTGACCTTCTCGGCTTTCACAACCATCTTGGTCTTCAACATCTCGATCCTGATCTCCCGGAACTCTCCTTGATCCATGACTGTGTTCTTTCGGCTCCCCCGAACTCGAGTACCTCTGTGACCATGTTTATGACCATTCACTCAGTCGTATAAACTCACATATCCACTCCTTTGGCTGGGATCTCGGTCATCTAATCGAGCGAACAACAATCTTCCTTGATCTTCTTTTGTTCCAAAATTAAAACACGAGCACATCTTTCAAATCAAACCTTGGCCAAAACATAACTCGTTTAACCCGTATAGAAAAACCTTTGAATTGAACCTGCTTATACAAAAATGATCAACGGAACCTCTTTTTCTTCCGATCGGACAAAAATTACAACCGCCACAGTCTTTCCTTCACCAAATCTCAGCCCTTCGTCGACCCTTGTCTCGATTGCGATGCCTTGAAGGAACCGGCTTGTTCTCCATGTCCAACGCACCACACCCCGATTCGGAAACCCAACTTGGTTCCAATATGCGCCGATTCATAACTTCTCCTCAGGCCACCGCTCGTCACGAACCGATTATCGATTTCTTGAACTTGGCTCTGATACCAATTCAAGTCCCGGATCGATAATCAAACACGAATAAACAAATAACTCTTGCTTATTAATCAGAAAATCTCACTTTAAAACCTAATTACAATCTTGATATCTCATCCTCTCGGTCTTGACCTCCGGTTTCCCGATATTTTCCACTTCCGGTCAGTTACCTTTTCCACGTCCCTATGAACTCGGCCAACCCTTACCTCCGCTACCGGACTGATCATATGACTTCCCTTTGTAATTACTTTCTGTTCGATTGAAAAGTAACTGACCTTGTGAATTTGAAGCGCGTTCTCTCCCTCGTAGACGTTCCTCAAACGCCTTATGTCTTCCAACAGCATCTTCAAACCTCATACTATCGAGATCAACCGTTTGCTCGATTGAGGCTACCAAGTTGAAGTATTTGTCTTGAACCGCGTCAAGTAACTTTTTCACTAATACATCTTGCTCGAATACATGACCAAGACTCGTTGCCTTTGAAACCATACCTGTTATCTTTCGTGCAAACTGATCAACGGTTTCGTTTTCGCCATCTTGAGTTTCTCAAATTCACTTTTCAACGTTAGCAGTCGAGCCTTTTGGACTCGCTCGGCCCCAACAAACTGTGCCTTCAAAGCCGCCCATATTTCTCGAACATTCTTGTATTGAGAAACCTGAAGAAGAATATTACCTTCCATAACTTGGAACAAAACGACCTTGCCGTTTTATTCTTCTTCGCATCAATAACCGCACCCTCATTTGGTTGAACAACTTCCCATAACTCTTGATCATCTAAGATCGCTTCCAGCACAATCGCCCATGTGATGTAATTAGTTTCGTTCAACTTTGGAACCTGCAACGAAATCGCCCCACTCGCTTTGGGTTGGATTATCGGTTCTTCTTTGTCACCTGCCATTGACGGTGTTGAACCCCCTTGCTCCACTTCGTTGGAACAAATACAAACCAATCAACTAGCCTTAACAACTTTCAAAACCGAACCCGCTTACTCATAAAATAAATCAAACTATTGCTTTTCCTTTTGAATTCGACGTAACAGGCAGCACAAAAAAAATCTTTAATTGCAATAATTCTTTTTTCTTTTCCTTCGAAACTTTTGCACTAGTTATCAAAGCAAATAGGTTGACTTTTGTTACACATACTTTAATATTCTTTAATCACCAAGATGTACAGCTCACAAAAGCCAATCGAAAATTTCGACTCCGCTACAAAACAATTAAATCACGAAACCGATTTCCGATAACAACCATTTGCGCCAAACACCCCGATTGGAAACCACCTTGTTTCCAAGTTAGCGCCGCATAAACAACCTACTCGTTGCCTGCCGCTATTTGATCGCCGGCTTGTAACTCCTTAGCCGCCTATACCCAGTTAACTCGATTATCGATTTCTTGAACTTGGCTCTGATACCAATTCAAGTCCCGAATCGATAATCAAACACGAATAAACAATTAACTCTTGTTTATTAATCAGAAAATCTCACTCTAAAAACTGGTTACAACTCTATCAAACCCTAACTCGGTTTGACTCTTGATGAACCCTAACTCGGTTACATTTAGATGAACCCTAACTCGGTTACATCTCGTGTGTGTCTCTAGATGAACCCTAACTCGGTTGCACCTCACACCACAATCTAATGTCAAACCATGACATGGTTTATATAGATTAACCCTAACTTGCTAGCCAAGACATTACCAATTTTAATTACAATACAATTAGGAAACATAACCACTATGACCTCATTGTCAATATTGGTCCCTCAAGTTCACCGACTTGTGACTTGGAGTCTGAAATTATTTCCAACAGGTGTATAATCGGATTTCTACGAAAGTTGCGTTATCCCCATGCGATGTGTGATTTTTGAGGACCAAGCATGTGTGTTTTGTGGTAATTGTCATGAAAGCTTGCTACATCTGATTGTGAAAGTGATCATTCTCAAATATGGTGAGGACAGTGATAATATCCTGGTTAAAAAAGACAACATGCAACAAAATAAAAGAGTGATGTAATTCAAGCAGCACCGACGGCCACAAGTCTGATAATCTGAAATGCGAGAATTGATATAAATTTTTAAAAACAAATATATTTCGATTACAAAATTGATGATGGATATAAAAGCTATGTTTCCTTTGGAAGACGTCTAGTACCGATTGGATAGTTGATGTAAGTTTAATTTTATCAATTTCCTTTTGTCATTTGTAATTGTTGCTTTATGTTTTGTTTGGTTTGTTCCCTTTGTTCAAGTTTGTACTTCATTTCTTGCTGGTGTATCTCGTTATGATTTATTTTATTTGGTCTTTTAAGAAAAAAAAAAAGAAAGAAAAATAACTATTGGTATTGATTAAGTTAACCAAATAATAATTTTTGGCCTTGCGATTCTTGGACCTTGGCAAAACTGGATTTTAATAATCCCACATTTTTGTAGTTGACCGATAATAGTCTCACCTAAAAAAATAGCCACCATCGGTCCTACCTGACCTTCGTTAAAAAAAACTTAACTACGTTATGGTTTTCCAAATTTCAACTTATATATTAGGGATTTTGGTCGGAATGAGGATACGAGTCTTGTAAACTTACCTCGAAACGGTGCTCCAAACGACGAAACGGTGATTGAATTCGAGTGTTTAAACATCCAATTAACAAAATTCAAGCCGTTTGGAGCATTGTTTCAAGGTAAGCTTTACATTAATCGATTCGTATCCTCCTTCCGATCAAACACCTAAAACATCAATTTAAAATTTGGAAAAAAACTTAACGGAGTTAAGTTTTTTTTTTTTTGGGAGGTCCAATGAAAACAATTAATGTGAAATGTGGGACCGATGACAGCTATTTTACAAGGCGAGATTATTATCGACTAACAGTTAAAAAATATAATTATTATAATCCAATTTGTATTGGACCTAAAGATTAAAGAATGAATTTTGGCTTGAAGTATTGGGCTAACGTGAATCTTTGGGAAGTTGGAAAACTTACACCGTTGATCTCGATTTCTTATGCTTCACCGTTATATTAATACACTTTACTAGTAGATTAGTTGCTGGCAAAAAAGTGGGGACTCGTGCTTTTTTTTTTTTTTTGTCTTTTAGAGCATTCACAACAGGTCATACGTGGATATGCATGCTTCTCAAGAACGGCACTCCGCACAAACTTCCTAATGTGGCACTGGTTCACCTTCTTCATCCCTTGCAAACCTCCCACAAACAAACCATGTGGGTCCTCTCCCTTTCTCTCTCTCTCTCTCTCACACACACGCACACAATTTTAATAATTTTAATAGAGTTTGTGAAGGTTTGGTGTTGTAGAACAAATTGGTTGTTTTTTAAACGGAGGTTGGAATCTGACATGAAGCCAATGTGATGGTTTGTGGACATTTAGTGTTGTGGATGCTCTTAAAGACTCCTTAGACTCTCGATTATTGGAATTTTTCACTTTGTATCAAAACATATCCTAAAAAGCTACTTATGGTATCAATGATTTCCATTAAAATGATTTGATTAAACCATGAGTAGTCATAACTCTCCACTTCCGAGCATTATGCGTCACGTGGCGTCCAATCAAAATTTTGTTTTTTTTACAAAAACATGGTGTAGTCATAACTCTCCACCCCCATACGTTATGTGCAACGTCGCGCCCAGTCACCATTAATTTTATTTGTTTCTTTAAATAATAATTCATTTAAATATTTAAACATAAAATTAAAAAACAAAATTAAAATTTTAAAAATACATTAAACTTTTAAATAAAAACTAAATTAAAAAAAATACATTAAATTAAAAAAAATACATAAATAATACTAATAACACTAAATGTTGTATTTTTCTAAAATTTTCGCTTCATTATCGCTTACCTAAAGTGGGATTGGGCTTTGAGGGCTTTTGTTTTTAATATATCTCAAATGGGCCAATTTAATTTGAATGAGCTCAAATCCAACTGATTACATAGGGAGTTGGGTTTTATTATTTGTTCTTCCTCTTCCGCTGGTCAATTATCAACGCCTCAGCTCTCTCTTTGCAGGCTTGGAGCAATTCTTCAGGTTTCATTTTCATCTTTTTAAACAATTGATTGATATATATATATATATATATATATATATATATATATATATATATATATCTTCCTTTTCGACGCGTTATGTCTAAAACGTTGGAAAAAAAAATAAGCCAAAACGGCGGGGGGCAGTGTGCCCCCGGCGTTATAGGCCAAAACGCCGCCGATAAAGCTTGACTACAGATGGTCTTATATATGTAAACTGATTTCATCTCACATGCTAGAACAACCAATTTACCCCACATGGCATCGTTTCTTTAGAAAGTATGTAAAAATAACAGTGCTATTAAAGGTACAGGTACTACATATTACTGGAAATTAACCAATGTCACACACTTACACACACAAATATATATAATGTCTTAGAATAGGATAAAAAAGGCATACATATGATTAATTACAAATCGAATGAACCACTGATATTTGATTCAGCACATGTTTACTAGGAGTTTATAAGTTTTCAACCACATGCTTATGAAGAACTAGATATTCCATCTCTCTCTTGTACGATTGTTGTAGGGCATACGGAGTGGAATTGTGGTATAGCATATGACCCTTGGAATACGCTCTTGTAGATAACTTTATATGCTCTTTCAGTTAAGTGCAATCCGTCCCAGTTAGCATATGTATGTGGTTGCATACATACATTTGATGATAAGTCTGCACATGCTATTGATGCATTGTAGTTAAATGGTCCTCCACCCCCGCAACATGCTTTTAAAGCACCATTTATGAATCCTTATATAAAGAAAATTAAGCATCATACAAAGGGCATGAAAACTATATCAATATACACGATTGATTGATTTTATAATGTTATTGAAAATTTTCTAAATGTGAGAAGTTATGTACCATATTTGTTTGGAGAGCGAAAGAATTGCATGGCAGCGTTGTAGTAGTCTGCATATATGATATTAACTTCAGGATAACTTTCTCGCGTTTGACTAAGTTCTATCTTGAGAAGTTCGTTGTGGTACTCAGAAAATTTGTTTAACTGGGTAATACAACCAGTTGAATTATCGTACTCCACATCACCAGATCCATAATATTTTGTTAAATATACCGGCGAACATCCAATTGGTAAGTTTCCAGGTATTAGCAGTGTCTTAGCCCCTAGCTCAATAAGTGCCTATTTTTCCAAAATATGTTTGAAGTGAAGCACTCTCATCAATTGTAAATTTCAAAAAAATAATGTAGATATGTGTGTGTTCTTACATTAACCGCTGAGATGATGGCCTCAACGACAAGTGGGACATATGTATAAACCTCTTCGAGGGATTTTCCGGCAAGTAATGCGTGATTGTAATCATTTCCTCCAATCTCACCCATGAGCATCAAAGAACGTCTAAGGAAGTGTTTACAATCTGCAGTATTTATTTTAACATTAATAGTATTGATCTAGCAGAGAACGTTCTACTTGTAAAATATTATGACTCAATTGCATTGTTCCATTAGCATAACCGTGTACAAATACAAGAGGAACAACAAAGAAAACTAACAAACTATGGAAACTAGTCAATACACAACGAATATATCTGATGTGGTCTAAAATATGCATAATATTATATAAATATTTTATATATTTTAAGTACTTTTGAGTCATGTTGTTGTTGAATATTATTATGTTTGGCCCGTATTTGAATTTTTATGTTTTTAATAGACAACAAGATAATATGAAGTACTTTTATTAAACTTGAGACCAGCAAATAAACGGTTGAATATATTTCATATTTATTTTTATTTGATTTAAAAGTTCCGTTCAATACAAGTTTAATGATTGAAGCCTACTTTGAATAAGATTATAATATTAGTATTACTAATGTATCATATTTTGTCATGGACAGTGCGTGGAATTAAAAGAAAATTTGGATGGAGCAATAAGTTTGTTGGGCCACACATCTAACAAAAGCAAGGCTCAACGTACGAAAGAAAGATGAGCCCGCTTAAATGGATTTATTTTTTAAGAAAATAAAACCTACGAAAAAGAATATTAAAGGAGATAGAAAAATAAATCCAGGGACGACAGATTGAGAGGGAGGTCACATGAACGCGGGGACACCACCCTTTGTTGGTGTGGCTGGTTTACTATGCCGAAGAAAGAAAGAAAAGTTGGAAGCAAGCAGTCTAGGAGGTCAACCAAGTCACGGCTAGGGAATTATTCAAGCAGGCTAGCACACTGGTGAGTTAATTTAAGCTACCAGGCACACAACTCAATAATTTAAGCTCACATGTTAGTAGCTCAATCATATTTATATCTTTTTACGATGAACCGCAATAAATATATAATCTTTGTTTCATTAGTAATTATGATTGGCTAACTTTTTATACTGCTTGGGTTTGGATGATTACTTTTTAGACTCGTTTTATTTTTTGTTTTGGATTTCTTATTTATTGGTGATGCTTTGGTAAAGTTTTTATTTTATTTGGTTGTGATGCATATGCGTATTTGGTATTAATTTATGATCAATTATTGTTCCATATGCGTCTTTGTGACCGTCTTTCATGTATGGACGCATATCAGGTTGTTTACTGTTTGTTTACAACTAGTTTATGGTTATTAGTCGACTTATACCATAGGAACGATAATTGAGAGTTTAGAGATTCCTTGTATTCTGCCACTTGAGAGACAGGGAGGTAATTAAGTGTCGTCTGTTTTGGTCCTTTGCGGGTTTGGGTAGTGATTTCACAGAGTGAGTTGCCCTAGATTCCCTTAGATTTTTACAGATTCGAATTATAACCAAATTTAATAAGAATACCCTTTACGCTTTAGGGTGTTTTGTGATTAGAGAGACCGGGAGGTGATTTAGTCTTCGGGTACCTTAGCATAGTTAGGTAAGGTGAGACCGGGAGGTGATCCGAACCATTAAACCGTTGAGCTTACATGATATTTAGGGTTCTTAGGTATTGTTGGTGAGACCGGTAGGTGATCAAGCATACTTTAATTATTCCTTAAGTTTCATATTTTTAGAATCCGGTTACCGAATCATAAATCCAATTCCGAGAATTTACGAGTTGACTAGTAGGATTCCTTACCTAGGTAGTTGTTTCTCCCTTATTGAGTTCCAGTCTGATTTGTCCATGTCCTGTTTTCGTGTCATTTTTAGTTTAAGTATTATTTAGTTTATAGTTAATAATTAAAAAAAGACAAATATCAATTAAATCGATTTATTTAAGTTATTTGTCAGAGTCTAGTTTAGGTGTCGCTAGTGTCCTTTGGGTTTAATATCCAGACTTTTTTAGGCTTTACTACCGTCGATAGCTACACTTGCCTGTCTAGTGGTCTAGCATTAGAAGAGTATAGATTTATAAATTTAAAACTAGAGTGTCTAGGTTAGGTTAGGTTTTTAACATACCACGTTTCGCACATCAAGTTTTTGGCGTCGTTGCCGGGGATACTTAGGCGATAGCGAAACTAGCTTTGATTGAACTTAATTGATTAATTGGTCTTTTGTGTTTTGAGTTGTGGTGTGTCTTGTGATCCGTGTCTTAGATTTAGTGTGTCTAGTCGTCTTTAGGATAATTTAGTTTGCGTTTTATTTTATCAAGTTCAGTTAATATGTTTAATAGATCGAGTCAGTTTAGGAGTATTTTATATCGAAGATGTTGGAAAGAGCCGAACAAGAGGAACGTGAAAGACTCCAAAAGATTAAGGCAATAGAAGCCAGGCTTGATAAGTTGATCGAAAGAGAAACAGTCCGTAAAATAGAGGATATCGAAGCCAGTCTTGATAAGTTGATAGAATTAGAAAGACTCCGTAAGATAGAGGAATTCGAAGCTAGGTTAGACGAGATAAGTGCTAAATATCAAATTGAGAGTTTTTCTTACAAGAAGCGCGAAATCGTCTATGAAACGGATGATGACTTATGGAATGATGATGATAAGGGCGTGATAGAAGAGATGGAGTTGGAGCTACCTAATTACGCGAATTCGAGTGAAGATGCCGTTGTGGAGCCACTTGACCAGATGGAAGATGACGAAGAGGAGGAGCATGCACCATCTTGGGAGGATGATTTTGGTGATGAGTTAGTGGGTTTACCAGTTTTTGAAGAACATGAAGAACTTCACCCTGTTGGCGATCTTATCTATTTAGAAACACTGATCATGGGGAAGCCAACAATTGAGATTAAAGCGTCACCAGAAGAAGAAAAGAAAGAGGAAGTGGCAAATGAGGATGATCAGAATATGGTGGTAGTTGATTCGCAACATCATGTGAAGATTGGAAAGTCTGTGGATGAAGTAAATAGTGGATCTCCACCTAAATCGACAAAGCCATAGAAGAGGGCGCGAAAATTCTTAGATCAGCACGTTTTGAGGGTTCAAAAATGGCACATTAAGAATTATAGGAGAACACTGAAATGCAATAATAACCATTTTCCTCGTTATGCCACGTATTAGGTTTAGTCCGGGTAAATTTAAGTGTTGGTGGTCCGACACGTTTGAATATTTTAAAATGCTTTTTTGTTTCACTATGTGCTATCTGTTTAATATGTTGGACGGATGAAACTAAAAGGGTTAGACCAGGGTTTGATTAAAGAAAAGCCTCCTGATTGAGATTTCGGGAGCGAGTCCGGCTGAAGACTCTTCTGTAAACTTAGCGTTTACTGGGAGGCAACCCGGTAGTATGTTTTTGTTTTATTTTTATTTTTGGGGTTTCTTGCTTTGTTTTGCTGGCCGCTTGTTTTCTGTTTTTCTTTAAGGTTACTCCAGGATTGCTTGTGGAAGGTTGATGATACATGGTTTGATTCAAGTGTGGGGAGGCTATTTGCTTATTGATTGCCGCTTTCGCTCGTAAGTGACAACTTGGTAGAGAGCATTGGAGTATGAGGATTTCGTTCGAATTGGAGGGCATGGAGCATGACTCACGAGGCATATCGTCATATTTACCAGAAGAGTCTATTCCACTTTACTTATATTTGAATGTGCTTTAATTTTTGTCGTTTCCTTGTCTCATTGAGAACAATGTGACATTTAAGTGTGGGGATGGGAAACTGACGTTTTTATTTAAAAAAAATCCGAAAAATATTTAAAAAAAAACTTTGAAAAATGTCCCAAAATTTTAACGAAAATTTTTGCAAATAATGGAAAATGATAGAAAAATTTGAGATTGGTTTTTAAAACTACTATTATATATGAGATTAAATAAAGATAACGCACTAAGCTTGGGATGTGTCGGTATGCCCAACTAGCTTTGAAAAGTGTCTCTTGAATATTATTAAAACTAACAGATCATTAACTTTGTGGGTTCTCATCTTGAGGGGGAATAGTGAAGCTGAAAATTCGATAAGACATAGAAAGTATTACAGTAATTTGACTACCTTGAGGTGGTGAGAATAAAATGCGCTTAAAACTAACACACTACTCTGTTTTATAAAAATAAATAATGAGTGGTGGCGCCCGCCATGTCCATTTTTATATGAACTTAGAAAATAGTTATATTTTTAGGATAAAGATGCCTAAGTGCACAACAAAAAAAAGAAAAAGAAAAAAAAGTATGTTTTGAAAGTGTATTCCGAAAAGTTGGTACGAAAAGCAAAAGAAAGAGAAAGTTATATACTGTAAAATGCCAAAGATGCATTTTCAAAAATAGAAAAAGAGGCCAAAGTGCACATACTAGACGGGACCGAGAGTTTACGTGTTACCAAGGGGATGGTGACTCTGAGGATACACTATTGGGACTCAAGGTTTTTAGTCGATAAATATTTTCTTAGGGAATATATAAGACAAAGTCCAATAATATTTAGGGCATGCTCATACGACCTCAATTGACCATATTTCCATCTAAGTGTATTTTCTTTTTACCATTAAATGGTTTTAGCTTACTGTGATAGGTTGAACCAGTCTGTTTCAACCCGATTTAAATTGTCTTGATTATGCTTGAGATGGGGGTAAGCGGGTCTGTAACTCTTAAGGTGTGAGAAGTTAGAGGAACGGCTATACGAGAGAAACTAATTTAAATTTAAAAATAACTTTTAACCACATAAGCAATCCAAGTCATTATTTTTGCCACATCATTATTCATGCCATAAACTAACGGAATCGAAACCCATTAATAACTAATAGGTCGAAAATGATGGTCGGTTATTTTGTACATATTTTGGCATTTTAATTTATTAGCTTTAATTGTTTATTTCACGAACTTCGATACTTCATACGTGTTTGTTGTATTTCAGATATGGTGGCAAAACAAACCCAAATGGGTTATTTTTGGGTAACATGGATAATTTATAAAATTGAAATGAGTCGTGATGAATCAAAAGAATTTCAATGAGGTCAAGATGGGTTGGGAGATTGCTAATGACTTTTGGTTATGTGTTATAATTGGTATCTTTATGGGTTAGAATGGACTAAACCAAGTTCCATCCTATTTTATTTCAAAGAAAAACCCATGAAACAAAACAAAAACCTAAAAAATTGAAACCGAACAGAAACTGAAATTGACCAAAACGAAAAAACAAAATCGAACTTAAAATACCTAACCTGAATCGAGAAAAACCGAACCTGACCCGATACAAAGCGGTTTTTTTAATGAATGAGGACGAATGTGGAAACAATTTAGGTGTTTTACTTTTTTCGTTTATATATATATTTTGGGTTAGCATTTTTTTATTAAGTTTTTTAAAGGTAGGTTTTAAAACCCTTTGTATTTTAACCTTACTTGGGTCAATATGGGTTAACCCATCTTGACTCATACCCATCACCCGAATTCAACCCAACCCATTCATTTTGCCACTTCTAATTTCAGGTCACATGTGATTAAAATAGTTGATTTGGACCTGTACAAGCACGGAATGAAGACTCAGGGTGAACAGCACGCGAAACGAGGTGAGACACAAAGTTGGTTAATGAGAAGACTCGGCGTGCTACGCGATGGGGTGGAAGACAGTCCATCGCGATATGTAATGGACTTATTTTATTAATTTGCTGACTTTTGGTCCATCCCCATCGCGATACGTGATGGATGTAAAAATTGGGAAACTGGGGTTTTGATTAAAATAACATGTTGGCGGCCCTAGACTCATTCTTGACGTTCCAGAGCTTGAGAGACCATTTTCATCCTTTTGAATCATCCATAGATCTTCCGTATGACTTATATCATCATAACTGAAGATCTTCCAATGTTGAGGCGCGGCTAATCTTCTCGAATTATAACCAAGATGAAGTATTGTATTTTACAGTTTTTCTCATGTGTTTATGAACGAACTAATTGTAATTGTTATGATTAATCTATGAGTATTGATGTTTGGCATTATTGTGTTTAGTCAGTCTAGGTTTATTTTGATTAGAACGATTAGTTTGCCACTTGATATGATACTTTCTTACAGGGTTGTTTTGATTAGTGTAAATATGATGAAGCATACAATTGCCCTTAGTTGAGTAACACTGGCAGAGATTGTTTGATAACCAATGTCGTGTGTTAGCAATTATTGATGTCTAAGGTTTAACTAGTTAGCCAACCTGATTTGATCATTGACAATTAATCTGTTAAGTGAACATGAGATTAATGTTTTGTTAGGTAATTGAAACCGGGTGTAATTTGTCTTTGTTAATTGATTGAATTTTGCTTAATTTGCCAATGTGAATTTAAAACAAACTCTTTGCTAGTGTGATCAGCACCTCTTGATAGCTACTTCCTAATTTTAAGAATTGATTACAAGTTACACTGACCACATACTCCTCGTGTATACTATACCTGACTTACCCTAGCTACTTAAGTTAATTAGGTTTTTGCATGACTCGAATGGCGGTCATCAAAAACCTGAGACTGTTATGGTATATTTTAAAGTTTGGATTAGCGTTAACCAATGAAACAAAGTTTGGATTATTAAAATCCAATATTCCTTTTCTTAAAAAAATCATCTTACATTTTGCATTTTTATCTCCATTCATTTTTATAATACTTCTTTCCATTATTATTCTCTTTGTTGCGCTGACAAATTGTGAAGAAAATTGGCGGTGAATAACTGAGGAACGAGGATCAAGTCAATTGGATGTTTAGGATTACAATTGTGTTGTAGTAAATGATAGGTGGAAAGGGAAGTGTCATATATCTCACTCTTTAGGACAGTCAACATTGTTCACTTTTCCAACTAGTAGACTTGACGGATGTTTATTTAGTTAATGAAGTTGAAAATTTCTTTGTAGGTTGCCAATCCTTAATGTTTCCACCCAAACGTGTAATTATTTGCCCACAACACCTTAATGGCATTTTAGATCAGGCAATACCTTAAGTTTCAATATGTATCTCTTTTGTGCACAAGACGATGTAGGATTTGATTAATTAGCATCCCTTATTGAGAGACTCATCGTCTTCGAAGAAGTCTCCATGTAAACATGTTAACACCAACTATAATACCATTTGGCCCCTTACATCAACCAATAATGCTCGTTATACCAACAAGAAGTTCTCAAATACAATTTTGCTATCGAGTGAAAAATTTTGAAGAGGTCACTCATCCTAGTTACTCACACTAGTGTTGTGAAATTGCCCTGTTTTCATTACCAATGCAACCAAGTCTACTACTGCTATTAGGCCATGTGGTTTGGAGGGGCTACAATTGGGGGCGAATTGTGACACGTGGCGTCCAGTCAGTAAGGAGTGAAAATTTGTTTTTGAGGTGTAATGGTGTAGGGGCTACAAGTTGGGCCCACAGTGTCTTTTTTTATTATTTTCTTTTTATAATTAAACTAATCAAATAAAAACCAATTTATTTAAATAATTAAATAAAAATGCATTAAAATTAAAAAGAAATACAAAAAAAAATACATAACTAAAAATATAAAGAAAAACATATAGCTCGGTTGGCGTACATGTTTAGGTTCGGGTCAGGAAATTGAAACGAATATCTCGGTTGGTTTAGGTTCTTCGGGTTTCATTGTAAGTTCACGTTCGGTTGGTTTTGCGAACCATGGTGTTGACCGAAAGGAGGAAATATACATATATATACACACACACAACATATATACATATACATATACATATACATATACATATATATATATATCACACACAACATATATACATATACATACATATATATATATCACACACACAACATATATACATATACATATACATAATACACACTAGTAATATAACAATAATAAATTTCATCTTCTCCAGGCGATAATTAACCCACACCCCCGCCCAATTCGCCCCAAATTCGCCCTGGAGGCGGTGTTCGCGCCCCTTCTTTGCGCTCACTGCACATAGCCTTGAGGTTGGTTCTTTTTGACCCAATATCTCTCATGGACAGATGAGATAGGATTGCCCAAGCCCCGAGGAGTTACTCAAAAATATAGCGTATGCTATAAAAGTAAAGGTAAGACTTTGTTAAAAGTTGCCGTTAAAAAAAACAAAGAAAGAAGTAGACTTTAAAGAACTTTTAGTAATGAATCAATGGTTGGAACCGGTACAATGTCAAGCATTGTTACACATAACGTAGGCTAGTTACATTTGAAACCTCAAAAACCCAATGGATCGCTTTGACGGATGTATCTTTGTCCATAGATCATTATGTATGTTTTCAAGGTTAAAAAATATCCTTGTTTTTTACTAATAACAAAATATCTTATAAATATTGTCAAATTGGTAAGCCAAATAACTATAATGTTTTTTAAAGTATGCTATACGTAATTGTTAATCCAAAATTATGTGCCTAAACTAATAAGATTAAGCTTAATTAACGAAGCCAAATGATGATCAAGTTCTTTTTATGACCGATTTCCCTGGTTAGTTTTGATTATGTTACCTAGTTCGTTGTCACAAAGAGACGGCAATGTTCGTTTGAACCATCCCAACTGAACCTGTAATGACGAATTTGTCATTGGATTATGAACTCCTTTAGCCCCAAGAAATGAAGAATCCAAAGCAGTTGCACCTGCCACTGCATAGTTCACTCCTCGTCGTAATTCTATCATATGTCTTCCTTTAACACCCACAAATGGTCGTACCAGTGGTAGCCTCATGCTTTCAGCTTCACATTAAAAAATAAATAATTAATTAATGTGCATTCATTAATTAGATCCATACATGGTACAAGAAACATGGACAGATTCTATGTATTATTTAAGCTATATATGTATACGGGTGTGAATTCATGAAACAACGTGAAAGCACTTCCATAATCTTATAGAGATGTTTAGTTAAGTAGGTTACACTCAATAGACATGGCATGTTTGTGGCCGTTTTTGTTATTTATATTTTATAAATAATGTTACTTCGGTAGTTTAAACTGATTGTCAATTTTGTATCAACATATAAAAGATTAAAAAAAAAATAAGAATCAAAGAGTATAGTTTAACCCTAACTATTAATAAATTTTGATATTTATAATATTAAAGTGTTAATGTCCAATAAAAGACCTGCATATTTAGTTCTTTTAACATCATTTGCCTAGTTACTTTTTATTTTCATCTTTTTCCAACAAAGTATATAATTCGTGGTGGTCCTGATTGGCTTTAACTAATGAATTATATTCAATCAATCAAAGCACCAACACTTCCATGACTAGGTGGTGGGTACACACATGGAATTCATAGATGAAGAACACTAACCGGACCCCTGGCAGATTACTGATAACCTGGGGGTTAGATAGATGTTTCCCACGAGGGGTTAGACCCTTTGAAGATGGTTCTTCTGATAACCTGCAAAACAGACACCGTGAGCTCGTCACTGAGAAGGGGGGGGTTCCTCCTTGTGACCACCCTCCGGCGTGAGAATCAGACTAGATTGCTCTTTAAATATAAAAGTATATTAAGAGATTGCTAGAGCAGATATCAGGTATAATATGATGATAATGTGATATGATATGATAAGATGAGATGTTCATACCATTTGTGGTATTTATAGCCGAAGGTAGGTTTCCAAGGAGGTATGGCCGGCTGCAACAGTGTTCCTGTTCCACCAACAGTAGCCTACGCACGTGCCCTGCTGGTAGTTGGTGGGTAGGTAGCGGCTGATAGCGACCAGGCCTGCTGTATACTATTCCTTTTCCACCAACTGTCAGCTACGCACGTGGTATGACAAGAGTTGGTGAGTAGGCAGCGGCTAATAGTGACATACAGTGTAGGAGCATGCTGCTCGCCATACTGTTGTCCATAAGCTGTCGTATCTTTAGTCAGATCTTTTTCCCATACCTCGTCAGGTACAGTACAGAAGATCTTCCCGTATCGTACGGACTGGCTTATTTGGGCGGGAGTATTCCCCCTCCCGCCCTTATGCGGGATTGTTCCCGGCTTCGCTCATTCCTTCAGGTGACACTGAATGATTGAGAGCTAAGTGCCTTGTGCGTGTAGCCTTGCTGCGCGGGTGGCCTTCCCTAATGGCTTGTATCCGAGGCTGCGGGGACAGGCGGAGTCCTTCACCATTGGGAGGCATTTCCTGCGGGACCAGCTTGCATACTGCGCGTAAGGACGTCACGTCTCTGAGCATGGTTGGTCCTGCGGATCCAGTTGGTTTCTGCGCAGACGTCCCTGTTTAAGGTGAGTCTTGTGGGTCCAACTGGGCTCTGCTGGGACCTACCTCTTCAAGTCCCCCCAGTCCAATGTTCTTCTCATGCGTGTTTAATAAAGTGAGGTGAACTTTTGGACTTAAGCAAAGGGTTTTGAAAAGGGGTTTTTTAAGGTTTTCCATGGGGATTCTTCCCGCGGAAGTCCTTGTCACTTGCAGAAATTCCCGAGTTTCCTGCTTGGTCTTTGGGTATGATGCGGGTAGGCCTGTAACCTCCTCGCAAGTCAGGAGCGTTGAGTCCCACTTGTGTAGACTCTCCATGAGGTTTTGGTAGTTTTGAACATAGTGATCAATTATGTTAAAACCACCAATTCCATCCTGGAGCTTCAAACAACGTAGTTCTCGACGTTCCCGCTATGCGGGGATGTTATTTCCTTTTACGCAAGCATTGCCCAGAAGATCCTTCTTGGTTTCAATTCCCAGCGGAGCGCTAGGTATGTGAAGGGTTTTGCCTTAACACTATACCTGCGCTCGTCTTACGGTTACTTTACTTCCAAGGTATTCCTGGCGTCAATTCCCTGCGGGTGCTAGGTATGTGAAGGGTTTTGCCTTTACACTGTACCCGCACCCGTCTTATAGTTACTTGGTTGCCGAGGAATACTTGGCTTCAATTCCCTGCGGGTGCTAGGTATGTGAAGGGTTTTGCCTTAAAACTGTACCCGCAGCCGTCTTACGGTTACTTGTTCGCCAAGGTTTGCTTGGCTTCAATTCCCTGCGGGTGCTAGGTATGTGAAGGGTTTTGCCTTAAAACTGTACCCGCAGCCGTCTTACGGTTACTTGTTCGCCAAGGTTTGCTTGGCTTCAATTCCCTGCGGGTGCTAGGTATGTGAAGGGTTTTGCCTTAACACTGTACCCGCAGCCGTCTTACGGTTACTTGTTTGCCAAGGTTTGCTTGGCTTCAATTCCCTGCGGGTGCTAGGTATGTGAAGGGTTTTGCCTTAACACTGTACCCGCAGCCGTCTTACGGTTACTTGTTTGCGTGGTAAGGGGTATTTTCCCGCTTACTTTTTAATATTTTCAAATTTTGAATTTCGAAATTCGAAAGGTTGGTGGAAAGATAGGAACAGTCCAAACCTCTGAAACGTCGTGCGACGGTCTCTTCTGACTGTGTCAGGACGTGCAGGAAGTTATGGTGACGTGACATTATATGGTCATTCCAGACGCTTTTTCAGGCGCGTGGGCGCGATTTTTCGGGCGCGTGGCCGCGAAATTGCTGGCACACGTCCTGTCAACAGCTGTTGCCAGCCTGCTCTTTGCCACGTGTCATAGTTTCATTGCACCTTCGATTTCTCTCTCCTTCGCATTAAATTCACCGCATTAATTGCGATCACTATATAAAGGGGAAGGGGGTCATTTGTAATCCACACTTTCACCCTTCTCTTCTTCTTCTTAGCGATTTCCGGCAAATACTCCCCTTTTCAGGCAAGCATTTTCCCGAAATCGTTTTCTTCTTCCTCTGCAATATGTCTTCCCATGATGCTGAAGCTGTAGCCGACGATAGGAGTACTGCTGGCGAGTGCCAGTGTGCTCTACCTGTCGATCAGTACCAGTATGTTGTCAGGAAATTCATGCTTGAGTCTCTTGAGCCTGAGTTTCCTGAACCCCACCAGACTGTGTACGATGCCCCCAGTGGCAAGATCGGGGTATATGCTGCATTCTTTGTTTATGGGAACCTTAGGTTCCCATTGACAAAGTTTATGTACCGTGTCTTGGAGAGGCACGGTGTGCACCTGACCGAGGTGAACCCGATGGTGATTGCCAAGATCCGGCACTTCGAGTGGGTGTGCCGGATTCTGGGTATTGAGCCCTATGTGGACCGCCTGATGACCTTCTATACTTGGAGGTGCATCCAGGGGTGGTACACCCTGACAACCCGGATCAAGGGTTTGAAGATTTGCGCGACCGAGCGCAGTCTCCGATCGTGGAAGCGGGAGTTCTTCTACATTTCTGCCCGCGCCGTCCCCATTGCCATGAAGTTTAAAAATGGCCAAGCAATTCCGAGCCACCACGCCACCAACTACCAGGAGGCGGAGTGGTTTGCGAAGATATCCCGGGTCCAATCTCCGGTTTACCGGTTTGCGGAGTCCGGGATGGTGATGCTGGGGATGAGCCGGGTATGGAAGGAGGCGTCTCAGGTTCCCATCCTTCTCGAATACGGTTTGAACTCTACTCCTTATGGTATGTCTTGTCTTTCTTGCTGATATGAGTCTGTCTTCTAACTGTTTCTTTTCTTTCAGAGGGGAACAATTTGGAGTCGCTCCTGTACCCGCGGGAAGCTGACGGTCCCGTGCGGGTGGGTACTCGTGCTCTTGACGAGAACGAGTTGCCCATCCTGGAGCAAACGGTGGATCGGTTTGTGGAGGTCTATCCGCTGGGCCACGAGATCCTGAGCCAACGGCGGCCAGGTAAGGCGATACTCTATCCTCAACCCCTCAATGCTGTACCCGCTGCTGGAATTCCTGACATCCTGTCTTCTTCTGAGGAATCCGCAGATGGTCCTCCGCTGGTGCGGAAGAGGAAGGCTGCCGGTGGGAAAGGGAAGGAGAAGGTGGCCTCCACAGCTGATCCGGTGCTCCTATCTGACACCGAGTCAGATAGTGAAGAGGTGGCGGGGAACCCTGGTGGTGAGAAGACCACTGTTCCGGAGGCTACGACTGTTACCTCCGGAGAACCATTGACGACGACGGTGACCGGCATCAAGAGACCGGCTCCATCGGGCTCGTCCCCGCCCGTCCGTACGTTCAGGCTCAAGAAAACCCGTAAGTACAAACATCCTTGTTTTTGTAGATTTATCATACTTCATAAATTTATTAACCCTTATCTTCTTGTGCAGGCGTGGATGTTGACGCATTCCAGGGTGGAGCGCAGAGGAGTACCTCTCCGCCAATGACGGTAGGCTCGGTCAGCCTACCTGAGGCGACGACCCAGGCGCCTGCGCCTGCTTCCGCTGGATCAGTTGCTCAGTCCCTTGAGCCGACTGTTCCAGCCGAGATGACGTCACCGCCGGTGGTAAGTGCGATTTTTACAGCATCTTTCACCGAGCCGGCGGTTACGATTGCTGCGGATTCTGCGGCAGCGACTGCGGCGGCTGCCACCATGCCCCCGCCACCGGCACCGACGGCCGGCCCATCAGGTACGCATGGGAGTACTCGCCAATCTTTGCCACATTCCCATCTGCCTGACCTTTTGGATGGGTTTCCTTTGGGTTCAGGTGATGGGTTCGGCAGCTATCGGCCTGTTATAGACCCTACAGGTGCGTAGGGTTCCTTTGGCCCTTTTTCACTTTTATTTTTTATCATCTTTTCCTAACTGCTTTTTTGTTTTTGCAGTGTCGGATTCCAATGAAGTGTATGTTCCGCGATAGAACATACGCCGAGGAACAACCCTTCGTACCCCTGTGGAGTGCGTGGAATGGGCTCACCACGCTGCTCCCCATGGTTCGTTGGGGGAAGCCATGGCTAGCTACCAGGAGGGTAGGCTAACCAATGAGCTTCGGGTTCTCCAGGCCCGGATGCAGCCACGCGTCGAGCTGCTTTGTCGTGAAAACGACAAGTTAAAAGCAGCACGCGCCAAAGACGTATCTCAAGCGCGGGCTCTTCGGGAGGAGAACCAAAAGTTGGCCGCAGCTGCTGCGGAGAAGGAGAAGGCCTTCAAGGCCCTCGAGGTTGAGGTTCAAGCGCGACTCGAGGCCCGCTCCAAGGCTGCCCAAGCTGTTAACGAACAGCTTCGGCTGGCTAAGGAGACTGCGAGGAACGCAACCGAGAGGGCCACCAAGGCTGAAGCCGTTGCTGAGCCTTTACGCGTGGAGAACGAGGAGCTCAAGGCCAAATTGGAGGCTCTCCAACGTGCTCATGATGCCTTGGCGATGGAGGATGCCAAGAAGCTTCAAGAGATCCTGGACCAGAGGGGCGTGCTTGACCACACCGAGCGGAAGCTTAAGGGCGTTGAAGAGGCTGCTGCAAAGGAAGTGCTACTTGCCAACCTTAACAAAAGCGAAGCCGAACGCGCCCGGACCCAAGCTCAAGCCGCCCTCCAAGAAGTTCTGGTTGCCAAGGAATGGCTTCTTCGAGAAGCGTTACCTCAGGTATGTTTAGCTTTGCGTCTTCACGCTTTCCTTTGTACATAGAAAAGGTGTTTGACACTTGTATATTTTCTTTGTAGGTTGTGCATCGGGTCTTCTCAGAGACTACTTACGATGATGCCATGAGCGCAGCCCTCAACGCTTCTCACGAGGATGGGGAACGGGCCGGCTTCCTGCTTGGTCTAGGGTTCGTTGAGAAAGGCTTCCCGCCTTCCAACTTCCCTTTGTACAATGTTGATACTGAAGCCATATACGACCAAGCAGTAAATCAATACGCCGCCTTCCCGCATCCAGTGGTGGAGAAGGTGAACCAAGTAGCTGCTGCTGATAATGGGTTAGCTATCCTTAAAGCCTTCCTCGAACCGCCCCGTTCTTCTGATGGAGCGGGTCCAAGTGGAAGCGGCCCTGAAGCTTGATCCTGAAGATCCCTTCCCATTGCTAGGATAGTCTTGTACAGATGTATTTATTTTCTTTTCGTAGGCGGGTAGTTACCCGGCCATTCTTGTAATAATTCGTTTGTGAAATACAAATCTTTTTGCGTATAAGATTGTTACTTCCTTCTTTGGGTTTCTTGCTTTATAAACTTATGACTTGCATACTTAGTTTAAATTAGCAATTTTCCAAGTGTAGAATAAGTTAACCTGTTGAACGTGGTTGATAATGGGTTAAAGTTTTGCTTCCTCTTTCGTGATTGTGCGGGTAGAACCGTCACTTGCACTTAGTAGGATGGCTAAACTTTAACCTTCATCTGACCTGCGTGTAGGTTTTCCTCATCTTTTGAGGATAAGTTAACCTTTGAACGTGGTTGATAATAGGTGTGAAGTTTTGCTTCCTCTTTCGTGATTGTGCGGGTAGAACCGTCACTTGCACTTAGTAGGATGGCAAAACTTTACCCATATCTGACCTGCGTGTAGGTTTTCCTCATCCTTTGAGGATAAGTTAACCTTTGAACGTGGTTGATAATAGGCGTGAAGTTTTGCTTCCTCTTTCGTGATTGTGCGGGTAGAACCGTCACTTGCACTTAGTAGGATGGCAAAACTTTACCCATATCTGACCTGCGTGTAGGTTTTCCTCATCCTTTTGAGAATTTTGTTTTGAACCGTTCGACGCGCGGTTGTCAATAGGTTAGTGTTCAGTTTCCTTATTATGATTCGTGCGGATAGACCGGCACTTTCATTTTTGGGTGCTGAACCTTTCCCCTTCAACTGACCTGCGTGAAGGTTTTTTCCTGTTATTGGGTTTGTGCGGGTAGGACCGCCTTCCCACGCAACGACTTCACGTAATGTGAATGCCGTTACCAGTGTTGCATAGTTTAACCGTTCGACGCGCGGTTGTTGATAGGTTATTGTTCAGTTTCCCCATTATGATTCGTGCGGATAGACCGGCACTTTCATTTTTGGGTGCTGAACCTCTCCTTCAACTGACCTGCGTGAAGGTTTTTTTCACATTATTGGGTTTGTGCGGGTAGAACCGCCTTCCCACGCAACGACTTCACATAATGTGAATATCGTCATATTAGTGTTCGGAAAAGTAAAATCATCAGCTTCGATGTTCTAAAGAGAATCATTTCCATTAGAAGTGGCTCTTGGCCTTTTCTTTACAAATTGGAATTGATTTACATGCAAACTGTGTAAATGAGCTCCCTTCCATGTTGTTGGGATGGGAGTGCCATCGAGCCGATACGCACCTGGTTCGGGATCTCGTTCTTTACGCAGCATGTAGTCTCGATATTGAAGCTGGAATTTTTATTCGTGTTTTCCCCAGCTGGGGTTCTACACGCACCCGCCTGCTCAGCCTTTATTGCGCCACGAGGTGCGCGAGCGTCCCATCTCTGACAAATGCTTCAACCATGTCTTTTACGTCTATGCATTCTTCAGTGTTGTGGCCTTTTGTCTTGTGAAAGTCACAGTATTTGCTCAGATCAGCATCGTGACGATGTCGGATTATTGGAGGCTTTGGCCACGGGAGCTCTTCAGTGGCGAATATCTCAGTGACGCTTTTGGTGAGTGGCGTCCATCTGGAGTTTCGGTGCGGCTGTACATTATCCTTTCCGCCCAATCGATGTTGCAAGCCGGATGAGGTGTCAAAGTTTACCCTTGACTGCCAAATGCCTAGCTTCCGCTTTTTATTTAATCGGGCTGTGAGGACATTGTCTTCTCTCGTCTTCTGAGTGTAGAGGTTTGTGCTCTGTGGGAGATCTCTACCCAGTTGCTTCTCCGTTTCCGCATAGCGTTTTGCTGCTGTCATGATGGCATCCCATGTGGATGGCATGCCATCTTTACCCGTTAGGGTGCGGATGAGCTCAGGGTCATGTGCGCCCTGGATGAAGGCAGCGCGAACAAGATCTTCACTGATATTGCCCAAACTTAGCTTCTTTGAGTTGAAGCGAGTGATGAAGTTTGGCAGAGATTCATCTTCTTCTCGTATGCATTTGAGGATTGTCCATTGCTCCTCGGTATACTTCCGTTGCTGGCTGAAGTGTTGGCCAAACTTCTGCTGGAAGTCTGCCCAGTCGTAGATGTGGTTGACCGGGAGACGATCAAACCAAGCTCTAGCAGCCCCAACAAGCGTCATTTGGAACATGTAGCACCACGTGGGTTCCGTCCAATTGCTGACGGTTGCCCCCGCTATGAACCTGTTCAAATGATCGTCTGGATCAGATATACCGTCATATGTGCCTATGTTAGGCATTTGTTTGGCACTCTTTGGGGCGATTGCTTCCGCAATGTCCCTTGCAAACTTGGACGTTCCTGCATTTGCAACGTTTGGTCTGAACGTTTAGGAGAAGTCTCGTGGACTTCCATCTGTGGTTTTTGGTTTGAAGGCTTGTCCAAAATGCCTTTTCGGTTGGGATTCCATTTCCTTACGCTTCCCTTTTGCCCTATGGCGAGGGTTCGCGTCGGAGTCGGATTCCTCCGAGTCATCCTCCCAGTATTCGAATTCGTCGGCCTGTTGTACGGAACGCAAGCGTTCGTTCAACTCGGCCTGGAATTCCTTTTGTCGTGCTTCCGCCCATGCCTTGACTTCATCGAGAGTTTGGCGGGGGAGTCTTCGTCTCTCAACCTGGGTATCAGTGGATCCCAGTAGGCGATCATTTACTGCACTTGCCCCAGCATGAGTAACTGGGGTAGTGTTCGTAAAATTTACTTCACTTGCCCCGGCTTGGGTAACCGGGGTAGTGTTTGTAAAAACTGTGTTACCGGTATTCCCCCCAGTAGCTGGGGTTGTGGTTACCGGAATTTCTCTAACCATCTTTGTAGAAGTTTGAAAAAACTGGAGAAAAATGTAGTTCTAGCTTTATGCACGGATGGCGCCAATGAAGAAACACTAACCGGACCCCTGGCAGATTACTGATAACCTGGGGGTTAGATAGATGTTTCCCACGAGGGGTTAGACCCTTTGAAGATGGTTCTTCTGATAACCTGCAAAACAGACACCGTGAGCTCGTCACTGAGAAGGGGGGGGTTCCTCCTTGTGACCACCCTCCGGCGTGAGAATCAGACTAGATTGCTCTTTAAATATAAAAGTATATTAAGAGATTGCTAGAGAAGATATCAGGTATAATATGATGATAATGTGATATGATATGATAAGATGAGATGGTCATACCATTTGTGGTATTTATAGCCGAAGGTAGGTTTCCAAGGAGGTATGGCCGGCTGCAACAGTGTTCCTGTTCCACCAACAGTAGCCTACGCACGTGCCCTGCTGGTAGTTGGTGGGTAGGTAGCGGCTGATAGCGACCAGGCCTGCTGTATACTATTCCTTTTCCACCAACTGTCAGCTACGCACGTGGTATGACAAGAGTTGGTGAGTAGGCAGCTGCTAATAGTGACATACAGTGTAGGAGCATGCTGCTCGCCATACTGTTGTCCATAAGCTGTCGTATCTTTAGTCAGATCTTTTTCCCATACCTCGTCAGGTACAGTACAGAAGATCTTCCCGTATCGTACGGACTGGCTTATTTGGGCGGGAGTATTCCCCCTCCCGCCCTTATGCGGGATTGTTCCCGGCTTCGCTCATTCCTTCAGGTGACACTGAATGATTGAGAGCTAAGTGCCTTGTGCGTGTAGCCTTGCTGCGCGGGTGGCCTTCCCTAATGGCTTGTATCCGAGGCTGCGGGGACAGGCGGAGTCCTTCACCATTGGGAGGCATTTCCTGCGGGACCAGCTTGCGTACTGCGCGTAAGGACGTCACGTCTCTGAGCATGGTTGGTCCTGCGGATCCAGTTGGTTTCTGCGCAGACGTCCCTGTTTAAGGTGAGTCTTGTGGGTCCAACTGGGCTCTGCTGGGACCTACCTCTTCAATAGATGAAACTAAACTGATGTTTACATTATTACATACATCTAAATGAAAATTAATGTCTGTAATAATAATATTATATGGAACTACTAAAATCTATACAGAAAACTACATATATATTCACAGATAGAGAGAAGAATCCAAGTACTAAGGTGGAGAGAGGGATTACCAATGAAATCGATGACGAGACGACCATTGGAGCAACGACCAGTAGGCTCATGGAAAAAGGTTTCCCCGTAAGGGGGATAAAAGAAATGTAGAGACTGTTGATTCGTGTGATACGAAAGTTGTTTTAGGTTACCGGTATCAGCTAGAGAGTCTCCAAAACTAATGATCGAAGTATAACATCCATTCGTGTACAAGGTACAAGTACATAATAGCTGGAAAATGATGATCAAAGTTACAAAAGATGAAGAGATTGATGAACAAGATTCGGCCATTGAAGAGAATTGAACTTGGAATGGAAATGAGTGGGATATGAAGTTAAGCAGGTTGGTGATTGGTGAAGTACCTATCTATATCAGTTTACATGTTTGCCCTTGTAATATATATGATGTAACGTTTTTGTTTGCCAATAGATTGAATAAGATATTTTTTTAATGTATATATATATACTAACAAAATATCATGAACTAAATTGTATGTTTAAGCAACACATATACAATTACTAGTCAGGTGTTTGCGCGATGCAGTGGGATACGTACGAACATTATCGATGTCAGTACGTTCATCGCAACGGTATGTGAATATCCCGATTATGGTATGTGATTAACGTGACATTAGACGCGAAACCGGTATCGGTAAGCGCGTCACACAAGACTACACGCAAGTAATCTGGTACACATAAACAAGATGATCCGCGTAACTAATGCCTGAACGTGCGTAACCGGTGACGAAAATCAAGAAGCAATGATGAAATGTACAGTAATTTCAAGTAGACCACTTTTTAACCCAACTCGTTTTGACGCAAAACTCATTCCAACCCAACATCGTTTTAACCCAAAGCTCGTTTTGATCTGGCCTCTTTCGACCTGAACCCATCGAGAACCGAACCAAATTAACCATTTTTCTATCGGCATGTTCTGATCTTAATGTGTTATGACCCATGAGTCGAACATGTCCGACCTTTTGTCGGTACTAATTGATAATAACATAACATGTTAATTTTTTTAAAATTAATAAACTATAGCAACATGATACTAAAATTAAAGATAATAAAATGCTCGTTTTTAAGGTGTATTTTTTTTTAAAAAATATAACGTGTGAAAAGGTTATGGCCGTTATAAAGTCGTAGGGGTAGTTTTTTTAGAATAAGGGGTAAAAGTGTAAATTTATACAAATTAACAAAAACTAATTGAAGTTGAAGGACTAAAGTTGTAATTTATTTTTAACAAATTTGAAGTTAACCGTTCATTGATATGGCTAAAGATAAAAATACAAAAATATCCTTAAAATCTTATAATTTGATGCATTAAGTGGTATTTAAGAGGTACTTGGGATTCTATTATGGTATAGATTATCATCTCTTATAACATACATTATCTCATAGCATTCCAATAGGTCTCACATCCGTATCTTTGTAATTACATTAAAAGTTATTTATGTATCTCACTCTTTTGTTTAATTAAATAATATTTTTTTAGATTTTTTTTATTACAGTCTACTCTCTCCTCTATTCACAACCAATTCAGCAAATATTAAAAAATTAAATATGAGCAAACTAGTTTTCCCTAAATTTACATAAAATCACGATATTTCTCTCATCATCCTATAATTTATACTCAAAACCACTCATAACCACACCATATAATTTGCAAAACCCTCTCACATTATTTTAAGGGAGCTATTGAGAATGCTCTCAAATGAGATATCCAAATCATTAAAAAATCATCCATTAGAGCACCCACAATAATTGATATGTTGCGGGGTTGCTCTTCTAAAACCAAGTCATATTCCTGACATTACCACTATAGTCAAAGTTTGTCATCGTCAAGTCCGTGGATCTAGGCGAAGCTCAGGACGAGTTGGTGGGGCCCCTCGATCACATCACATGCATATACATATATTATACATATATATTTAATTAATTTTTAATGATTTTGTGGAGTTTTGTTTACTGTGGAAGATAGTTGGTGTTTTTTTAATAAAATTTGGAGTATGATGTGAAGTTAACGTGGAGCTGATGTGACGGTTTATTAGGTTTGTTGTTATGGATACTCTAAAAATATATTTATATTTTTGTGTTGAATTGTATTCGTCTCTTTCTTACGTTTAATTAATCTTTTAAGTTATTTGATTTGAAAACCTTAGGAAAATAAATCACATAATATATTTTCGGGTTCCTCGGGCTTGAGGTTGTGAAGCCACTAAACCGAGTTCAACATATTACGTATAACATTACGACTTTAAAATCAACAAATGTAGTTTACAAAAGATTTGGTTATCCAAACCAAAAAAGACTAACATTGCAGTTTGTTGCCTGCTTATCTTCTTTTTCATTAATATCTAAAATTTAAATAGTTTAATGAAAATGTTTTTTTTTGAATAATAACTCAACCAATAACGTTTCTAGTTCATATATCCCAATATGCATTAATGATAAAACATATTAATTAAAAACATGTTAAAGGAATGCAATAGTAAGATTTAGATGTCAACAATTCCAACTCAAAGCGTCACAAATTAAATAAAAGTCAGTGTCGTTAACTAAGCAAATTAATTCGATGTATTATTTAGTGTCCACGTGTAGCGGCACACAGTTGTTAGATGTGGACAAAAGTAGTCGTATGATTCTTAGTTTCCTCGAAGCTTCCTTCTACATTTGATTCCAATTTTCTTTGAAATTCCCTTCTTTGTCTGAAGCCGATTGGTCCACTATTGCTTTGCAGATGTCATTTAGGAAGTCG